>NC_056746.1:1417383693-1417460341 GCF_019279795.1 Protopterus annectens | reverse complement strand
TGGATTTTCCTCTTTTCTGCAACAGTTTCTTCCTTCTGTTGTGCAGTATGTTTATGGCAGGGGACCACCAGATTGGGTTCCATTTTTTGGAGGAGACCATCTTGGTTCTGTTTGGAATGGAATGATTCATGCACGAGTGGATGTGCTCGTACAGTGTCTTAGTGTAGGATTCAGCAGTCGAACTTTCAGTTCCTGTCTGCATGGGTGTGATGAAGTTTGTCACTTCTGACTTGAGTAGTATGAAGTTGGCTTTGGAGAAGTTTTTTTATGGAGGTTTCCCTACTGGGGGCTGGAGGTGGGATGTGGACATCAAGGGTGATTAGCTTATGGTCCAGCCTGACCAATGAGGGGGTGACTATTGGTGTGGAGCATTGATCTCCCATGTTGGTGATGACCAGGTTTAGGATATTTGAGCCTCTGGTGGGACTCTGGATTGGTTGGTTCAGGGCATTGGAATTTATGAATTCCAAGAACCATTGGGCAAAGGTGTTGGTACCAGAGTAGTTTTCCCAATTAATGGCAGGGTAGTTGAAATAACCCAGAATTAGGGTGTTTGGTTGTATCTTAATATTTTCTAGTATGTTTAGAAAGGTGTAGTGAGAATCTTGGGGCATGGTGGAGGATTTGTAGCAAGCTACAATTTGGATTGCAGTCTTACCTAGTGTTATTTGCACCTGTAGGATTTCAGATGCATTGTGTTTGGCAACTAGCCTGGAGGTGTGAATATCCTTGGTGAATATGGACACTCCTCCGCCTTTATTGCTTCAGTCCTGGTTTGTTGGCCGAAAAGTGTGGTAAGAGTTGTAGCCTGGTATTGCAGGGGTGCTCTCTGGAGTCTTGAACCAGGTCTCAGTTACTGCACAGATATCAATGTTCTCCATTTTTAGGAGTGCCTCGAGAGTGCATTTTGAGGTTTAGACTTCTAGCATTGAGTAGCATTACCTTCAGATTTTATATGCTTATATCTGTTACAGTGGTGGTTTTGTCCTTTGAGCTTTGCCTAAAAAAGGCATTTTAGGGGTGGCAAGAGCCTTAGCCAGTAACCTGAATCCCAGGGGTGACAGGTGCAGACCATCTCTGGCAACGCATCATGGTCTGTCATTCATGTCATCCCAGGTAGACAGATACTGGATCCCCTTTGAATGACACCAGAAACAGCAAATTGTTGAAGTTAATCATTTTGTCCTTATACTGTGGTATCATTCTGGGTGAAGGCAGGATGCTGCTCAGGGCTACGGTCATACCTGCCTGGGCCACATGATCCGAGAGCTCTTCCATGTCTCTTTTTATGTAGTCCAGGGAGGTATGGCTCAATTCATTCACTCCAACATGGACAATGACAGAGTCTTATTTGTACTTGTTATGGAGTGACTTGAGTGCATGCGCTATATGGTGGAGCCTGGCACCTGACAGTAATTTTCTCCTTGTTCAGCCTGGTGAGTGGGACATCGGTGCGCCTGACTATAGAATCACCTATGACTAAAGTGTTAGGTAAGTTGTCTTGCCTTAGCGGCTATTGTTTGATGGCACGCTGGTGTTTTGAGCTATGTGTTACTTTGGTTGTGATTGGTGTCTGTTTGAGTTTCAGCTTCGGAAGTCCTTGTTGCTTGGGCAGGTTAATGTTAAGGGCCTCCACATAAATGGGTTTAGTGTTACTATTTGTGGATGTTGGTGGCATGAGTTTTGAAGTGGCTATGTGTTGCTTGAGGTGTAGTGCAGGTGTTAACCTTTTCCTCTTGACTGTCTAGCACAATCTTGGCTGGAGAGAGCTTTGCTTCCAGTTTGGTTATGTAAGTGCATCTCTTACAGGTTGCACTGCTGAGCAGTAGGAGGAGAGGGTTGTCTGTGTACATGAGACAATTGCTGCATTGCCCCAGTATGCCCAGATTCACCAGGTGGACAGGAGAAATCACCGGAAGCTGACCCTTGGACATGCTTGGTTCGGTGTTTCTTCTGTAAAGCACAAGAGCTGTTTTCCCTTATTGGCAAGGTACTTTGCAATTATAGGCTGTTTAGTGCCTATGATTACTTTCACCTTATTAACAAGGACAATTGAGTGCTTGTATCAGTTTAAGGCTTTCTAGTGATTTCCCACAGGTTAGTTACAGGAAAGGTGGGAAACAAGCACAGATGTGGGCTTTTGAACCAGAAAGTTGAAAGAGATGAACAAACTGCCCAAATGGTCAATAAACTACAATTTTTGGGCCAAAACCCACTCCTCTTGTGGTAGACAGGCTACCTAGTACTTACCACTCCCACTGATAAGCTAGAAGGCTTCTCTTCAACACAGAAAGGCTCGGGAGACTCAGAAGCTTACAAACCGTTCTGGATACAGCAAATCTGTACCTGGACTAGACTAGTTACAGGAAAGGCAGGGAACAAGCGCAAACACTGGCTTTAAAACCAGAAAGTTGAGAGAGAAGGAAAAACAACTGCCCAAACAGCAAAAAGCATGTCAGGGTGTCACAGATCATATAGGAAAACTTAATATTACTATTAAGTAGTTGAGCTGCTGATAGTTTTGGATTGTGCAGAACTTAATGACAAGAAAAATAAAATCTTTTTTTTTCCCTCCTAGTTTGTATCAATAGTAGTCCTTTAAATTTGTGAAAAAAGTGTATAACGGAGTTAGAATGGCAAGTGATATGAGCCGATACCTAAATTTGATGCTACGTACTTGTTACTGCCCAAATTGTGAAAGATATCACCAGTTTATTACACTGGACAAAAAATAAATCTTACAGTAATGGTTCTGGTACACCAAAAAGATCAAGTAATGCAAGCAAATGTAATACTCAAAGACTCTCTACACAGTAAATGTGCTTAATACTGAACCCTATTATATCCTTGGAAGATCACATTGAAACAACTGAGCCCTGTGAGCCCTGTACAAGGCACATCAGTGATACAAATCAACTCATTTACTCTCCCATTACTTGACTAGCCCTAGCCAGAAATGTTCTAGTACCTAAGTTAGAATACCACCTCTTTATTACCACTCTGTATTCCACCTAGGACAAACACATCCTGCTAACAAAAGACTAAGTGAATGGCAGCCACTCTCATCCTAAGTATTCCTCTCCAAAAATTTGAAATGGTGCTAGTATTCTCCTTTACACTCTGTGCAGTTAACTGAACCACCAGACTGTTCCCTGAGAAATTTTGATAGGGTCATTGTACAACTTTACAATTTTGTAGGATACATGTACAGTTTCACTAGTGTGCTGCATTAAACTGGTTCTACCTGACAACTCCGATTATTTATTTCCTCTTTTGAGAGATGAATAATGTCTCCCCTGTTTTAATGTCAGTACATACTGTGGGTGGTCTTTACTTCTGCATTCATACTTGCTTAATACATTAAGTGGTATAACTGTTCTGTTTTTCTTTCTCGATTATTTTATCTTAGAATTTACTTCTTCCTTTTTCTACAATTTCAAAAGATCCTTACCACTTTCAAATTTAATTATTTGTAGTGTGTATTAAACTGAGTAATTTATTTCCTGGTTTGAGAATTTCTTTTATAGGCATTCTAGTTTTTAACCTGTCTTGCAGATCTGAAAAATGTTTTCATCATCTTTCGGCTGTTCCCATTAGGGGTCACCACAGCGGATCATCTGTTTCCATTTCTTCCTGTGCTCTGCATCATGCTCTTTCACACCAACCGCCTGCATGTCCTCTCTCTCCACATCCATAAACCTTATCTTAGGCCTTCCTCTTTTCCTCTTACCTGGCAGCTCCATCCTTAGCATCCTTTTCCCAATATACCCAGCATCCGTCCTCAGCACATGTCCAAAGCAACACAATCTCGCCTCTCTTGCTTTGTCTCCAAACTGTCCAACCTGAGCTGACCCTCTAATATACTGATTCCTAATCCTGTCCATCCTAGTCACACCCAGTGCAAATCTTAACATCTTTAACTCTGCCATATCCAGCTCTGACTCCCGCCTTTTTGTCCATGCCACCATCTCCAACCCATATATCATAGCTGGTCTCACTACCCTTTTGTAGACCTTCCCTTTCACTCTTACTGGTACCCATCTGTCACAAATCACTCCTGACACTCTTCTCCATGCATTTCACCATGCCTATACTCTCTTCTTCACCTCTCTTCCATACTCACCATTACTCTGAACTGTTGATCCCAAGTACTTAAACTCATCCACCTTTACCAACTCTACTCCCTGCATACTCACCATTCCTCTACCCTCCCTCTCATTTACACACACATATATTCTGTTTTAGCCCTGCTGACCTTCATTCCTCTCCTCTCTAAAGCATATCTCCACCTCTCCAGGGTCTTCTCAACCTGGTCCCTGCTCTCACTACATATCACAATGTCGTCTGCAAACATCATAGTCCATGGGGCCTCCTGTCTGATCTCATCTGTCAATCTGTCCATTACCACTGCAAGTAAGAAAGGGCTAAGAGCTAATCCTTGATGTAATCCCACCTCCACCTTAAACGTATCTGTCACTCCCACTGCAGTCCTCACCAATGTCACACTACCCTCGTACATATCCTGTACCACTCTTACATACTTCTCTGCCACTCCCAACTTCCTCATACAATATCACAACTCCTCTAGGCACCCTGTCATATGCTTTCTCTAAGTCCACAAAGACACAATGCAACTCCTTCTGACCTTCTCTGAATTTCTCCAACAACACTCTCAGAGCAAACATTGTATCTGTAGTGCTCTTTCCTGGCATGAAACCATACTGCTGATCACTAATCATCACCTCCCTTCTTAACCTAGCTTCCACTACTCTTTCCCATAACTTCAAGCTGTGACTGATCAATTTTATCCCTCTGTAGTTTCTGCAGCTCTGCACATCACCCTTATTCTTAAAGATAGGTACCAAAACACTTTTTCTCCAGTCTTCAGGCATCCTCTGACTTTCCAAAATGTCATTAAACAATCTGGTTAAAAATTCCACTGCCATTTCTCCTAAGCACCTCCATGCTTCCACTGGTATGTCATCTGGGCCAACAGCCTTTCCATTCCTCATCCTCTTCATAGCTGTCCTTACTTCCTCCTTGCTAATCTGTTTCACTTCCTGATTCACTATCCCCACATCATCCAACCTTCTCTCTCTCTCATTCTCTTCATTCATCAGCCCTTCAAAGTACACTTTCCATCTACTCAACACACACTCCTCACTTGTGAGTACATTTCCCTCACTGTCCTTTATCACCCTTACCTGCTGCACATCTTTCCCAGCTCTGTCCCTCTGTCTAGCCAATCAGTACAAGTCCTTTTCTCCCTCTTTAGTGTCCAATCTCTCATACAACTCTCCATATGCCTTATCCTTAGCCTTCGCCACCTCTCTCTTTGCCATGCGCCTCGTCTCCTTATACCCATGTCTACTTTCTTCATCTCTTTGACAATCCCACTTCTTCTTCGTCAGCCTCTTCCTCTGTATACTCTCCTGTACTTCCTCATTCCACCACCAGGTCTCCTTGTCCTCCTTCCTCTGTCCAGATGTCACACCAAGCACCTTTCTAGCAGTCTCCCTTACTAGCTCTGCTGTAGTTACTCAGCTGTTCAGTAACTTTTCACTGCCTCCCAGTGACTATCTTAACTCTTCCCTGAACTTCACCTCACAATCACCCTTTTTTTAACTTCCACCATTTAATCCTTGGCACTGCTTTCACACTCCTCCTCCTCTTCTTGATCACCAATGTCATCCTACAGACCACCACACTATGCTGCTTAACTACACTTTCCCCTGTCACCACTTTACAGTCTCCTATCTCCTTCAGACTGGCCCTCCTACGTAGGATATAATCCACTTGTGTGCATCTTCCTCCACTCTTGTACGTCACCCTATGCTCCTCCATCTTCTTAAAATACGTATTCACCACAGCCATGTCTATCCTTTTTGCAAAATCCACAATCATCTGACCTGTTGCCATTAACTGTACAGTACTTGGCTATACGCTATGTTCTAGAGCATTTAAAGCAAATCAGCTCAGAGTTTTTCCCCCAGCTAAAATAACAGACTTAAGTAAAGGTTTGTTATAAGCCCTTGCTGCATGCAAATGTTATTTTGGGGTTTGCATGTTTAACTAACAATAAATGTTCCACTAATGCAGCTAGCTGTTTAGAATATTTAAGTTTACTTTGGCATACCCACTTTCTTTAATCACTAGCCCATGCCATTTCAAACATGTTTACTGCCAACATGTATAAAATGTTATTTACATTGGTTATATGAGATTCCAGATGCAATGTTAACATATGCTTCATGTCAGCCATTTGTGACATTACTGGTCTGTCTTTGCTAAATGTCCAGTTACGTACCTTCAGAGACTGAGCTTCAAGTGAAGCTCCAGCCCTGCCAATGTTCCCTGTTACAGTTTTTGATAGTCGTGGACTTTTCCATCTTCTTAGTCCGTGTAGGCCTTCAGTGAGTCCTGATCAATGGTCCATCAAGTTTGGTGCCACTCGTCTCATGCTGTATATCCTTTGAAGTCCACCAAGTAGGCTTCCAATAGGGTTTCAGGTAGTACTTTCATTTTGCTCAGAACAGGAAGTTAAAGAGGCTTCATTGGAAAAAAAATAGTCAGCAAAGCAGTCACATTTCCTTTTGGTACTTTTTCAAAGTGTTACAGGGATCATTTCCTAGAACTTTGGGCACATGGTCTGTACAACACAAAATAACTTTTTCCTGCTACAAACATCTTTTGACTGGAGGAATCCTCACTAAGGCACATCATTTTAGCAACTACAGAAGTATTTTTTTTTTGCTAAAACTGTATCCCTGGGTTTAATATCATCTACACTAAGTGTACACTGTTCAGAGTGAACAGACAACATAAGCGTAACTTACACCTTCTTCCTTCTAATTTTAGTTTTCCCACTGAATTTCTTGCAGCTTTAAATACAGAGGGGAATTCATAAAGATTATCACAAAGTGTACACTTAGTGTAATCTTTCTGAGTGACTAGAAAGCACAAAAAATGTGGTAGGGATGTTCTTGAAAACAGATTGTGTAATTAATTAGAATTACCAGCTCATTTTACTAATTAATTAGAATTCGAATTAGCTGTCTGACATATCTAATTAATTAGAATTAGCAAATGTTAAAACTAATTAGGCCAATTAGAATTTTAATTAGCAACTTACTGCCCACTGTCTTAACGCAACTTGTCAATCCAAGTGTTCAACTTGAAAACAATGTAGTCAATGTCAAATCATAAAAGTTAAACAGTATCTCTAAGTACATGCTTAGCTAAATAATGAACTGCACAGTAAAACATATTTAAATCCATAAAATAGTAAAATCATCAAATAGTAATATTCATCAATTGGTCTGTTTTGCACTTGGCAATGACAGACAACTCCAGATGTATCACTAAGTCTACTTCGCCTAGCGGAAGCAATGTAACCAGCAGCACTGAAAACCCTTCAACATTTGCTGAAGTAGCAGGTTTACAGTGGTGCTTAAGATGGGGTCTATATTAGCAGAACAAAAACACTACTGAGCGAATCTCAGTTGAGTGAAACATAAAGAGCGAAAACCGCTAATATCGCAAGAATGAATGGAGATCGCCATAGGGAATTTGTCCCTTTACTTCGATGTAGTGCAATCTCAGAGTTGGTATATTTAAGTAGGGGGTGTGGGGGGTGCAGGGGGGATTGCCCCCCTGCATAAAACACTTAGTAACAGTTTACGTGTTTTACTTGTTTAGTTTATCAGATTCAAAATTAGTGGTTTTCGCTCTTTATGTGTTGCTCAACTGAGATTCGCTCAGTAGTGTTTTCGTTCTGCTAATATAGACCCCTTAAGATGTATAAGGTTGGAAATGATTCTTGGCATACAATGTCACTCTAGCGACTCCAAGCTGCTGCCTGGTGATGACAAATAAAATCCCATTTCTGATTCAGCACTGTTTGTTGGTGTGCTGCTGTTTTCCATCATGTAGGAAAACAGAATATCCGACTGTAAAGCTGATGGCTGTTGCTGTGGTACTGGTGCACATGCAACTGCTTCTTCTGCAGGTAATTGATGTTTATATGACTTAGTACTTGCATATCAGTCAGTAATGCTTGTCATGCTGTGTTGCTGTCACCTGGATCTTTTGTCCACCTTAAGTTTGAATTGTGGATCCACAGCTGTTGTGATCAGACAATGTGCCTGGTGAAACAGATAATCACATCTGTTGCTCAATGATGCCAAGAGACCAGACTTGAGTGATGCACAATGGTGTAGTTAAATATTCTCTGTGTTTTTCTTCAAGCCAACTATTATCAGTATAATCTGACTACTCGTCACAACAACTTCAGATTGTAGGCAAACAGTAGCCCCTTCAAATGGACTTGAGCTGCTCCATTTCTCATAGTACAGCAAAGTTATTTGCTGTGAGAGTAATTCTGGATGGCAGATTATTGCAAATGCACTGAAGGGTTCCTTCATGTTGTGATTCAAACTTAACAATTGCTAGATACATTGACAGTTTACTGTTCCATTGTGTACTGTTCGAAGATGGAACTCAGATCGATGCTTCTGCCTCCAACAACTCCATAGCTTGGCATGACTTATGAAGAGCTGACACAAAACTATCACATTTGATCAGGACATTGTTTATCTTTGGTGAGGCTTCAGCAAGTCTGGAATGAACTACCAACTGCAAAGTGTGTGCCATGCACACACAGCGCACAGTTACTGGACTGCAACCCTCTTCTTCAAGATGTTTCCAATCAACTAGAACATGCTCCACCTCTTCTTCTGCTTTCTTTTTATCACCTTCATCCTTTTCATCTGCATCTATTACATCAACAGGCTTTAGGAATGCCTTCACCATGTTGGTGGCATTATCTGTGACAATTACAACAACTAACGTCCAACTTGTGAATTGTTTCATAACAGACTGATGAATTACGAAAATGTTTTCTACCATATGTGAGCCCATAAACCTCTTCATGTTCACTAGTCTGGTTTCTGTCTTTTGGTTCTGTATGAATGACAGGCTTACTCCGAAGTAGCTATGCAAACGCTGACTGGGCCATGTATCAGCTTGGGCACAACACTACTGAAAATCGTTCATCATCTTGATTGTTTTTATCATCTGTCCACAGTGATTGTGAACTTGCATAATAAACTT
This sequence comes from Protopterus annectens, assembly GCF_019279795.1. Taxonomy (NCBI): domain Eukaryota; kingdom Metazoa; phylum Chordata; order Ceratodontiformes; family Protopteridae; genus Protopterus; species Protopterus annectens. The sequence goes on along the minus strand of NC_056746.1, from coordinate 1,417,451,230 downwards.
TGTTCTTGTTGTAATATGATACGATGGTTGTACAACGGTCATTAGAAAATGAAATCCTTCTTTTTCAACCAGACTCAAAGGAAGCATATCTAGCACAACAAATTTGATGACCGCATCATCGACTCTGTCACTTGAAATGCTTTGTGACAACGGACAAGTACAGTCTATCCGTTTTAGAAGATTTTCACTGACAGATTTCAAATCAAATCATTACTAAATGTCACTTTATATGTTTAGCTCAAGCAGGTGTGTATAACTTCCACTCAACAATTTCCTTCCATATTAAAGCTTCTTGGATGTCTTTCAAACATCTTATTATATTGGGAACTCATAGCCTGGTTCCTTCCTTCAGATTTATGCTCCCTAGAAACTCCTTAACAAAATCCTTTTTCCACCCAATATTCTGGAAAACAGGAATCTAACATCTACCTGTTTCTTTGTCTAATATTCCCAAAAGGTGTCTGAGGCTTATCTGTCTGCTATCTGTCTATATTGTAATATGTTCAGGCAGTAATCACACCACAGTGCTAGTAAAATAGATAACTTTATTAAACCAAAAGTCAGGTAGACATTGCTAGAAATGGACCTGAAAAGATGGTGACAGATGGAAAATAAAGAATTTCTTTCAGTGGTATAAATTCTGTTGTAAAATAAGCCACTTCTGTGGTAACTTTGTAAAAGATGTTATTTTGAACAGTACCAAAAGTCCTAAATGCACCCCTTTTTGAACAATGTTAGGTAACAGATGGTTGTGGTAAAAGAAGTACATCAATTAACTCTGTGTCTCTCCTTGCCGGGACTTGCACTGACAAATAATTAACAATTCCTTTAAACCATGTCACTTGGAAAAGCAAACAAAAATCCCTGAGCACACACAATTTATCTTTGTAGCACATGCCCAGTCCACAATCACATATTAGGAGGTCAGATGATGATGGATAAACTAAGGTAAACATATTGCCCAGATTTTATTGGTCAGGCATAATGAATGAGTTAAAGAACTTGTGCTTCTTTTCAACGAAGGAAAGCTGCACCCCATTCTAGAAATAAAAGGTCCCTGAACACAGTGCTTGACATAAAAGTACTATTTGAACATATCCATATGGAGTTAGTGAAAACATTAATAAAACACAGCAATGGATACCAGTGCATACTGCTGATGGACATTGCTACCAAACTTCTCGAAGCAGTGCTGTTACACTAAGCTAATGCAAAGGCTACTGCCAAAGAACTGGTATCCCTAAAGAGGTGCTTCATAGCCAAGACCCTCCATCTATGTCAAGGTTACTGCTTCAGTTATATTATTGCTTTAAAATCCATCTATTAAAGACATCTATTTCCCATCCACAGACTGAGGGTTAGAAGAATGATTTAATAAAGCACTGAAAGCCATGTTAGGGAAAGTTGTTGATGCGTATCATAAACTCTAAGGTCACTTGTTTCCCTACTTACTGTCTGCAGTTAGGGGAGGGCCACAAGATTTTAACCATGTTTATGCCATTTGAACTTCTGTACTGCAGGCATCAATGGGGACTGCTTGACATTTCTAAGGAAACTTGGCAAGAGGAAAAGAAACGATACAAAAGTGTGATGGAACACTGTGCTAGTTTCCAAGCTGGATTAAAGCAAGTGATGTCTATAGTATGGGAGCACCTGCAGCAACACGTGTATAACAGAAAAATGTAACCCAGGAGCTGTGGAACCAGTAATAGTGCCTCCATGAAAAACACATTTCAGTCCAAGTGGCAGGGCCTTTTGTTCATGGTAATATGAAGAATAAGTGTGGTGGGTAGTAATCTTTTAAGTGTGTGCAGAGACGTGTGTTTATACTATTCTAACAGCACTTATCTAGGTGAAGTGAGATATTAGATATACTAATTGGAGAACCAATTGCATATCAGTAAGGTATTTATAGGATTATAGGCTGAAAACAGCAATCCAGGAAATCAGATGATTATCACAGTGCAGAATATGGGTTCTAGGGATTCTGGACCAGTTCATAGGCAAATACTAGACTAATTGCCCTTGTTGGGGCATTTTAAGCCTAGCCAATTCTGCTCAAAGATGAGAATCAAACTTTGTACTTTGTGCATATGAGGTGAGCACTTTATGCCAACCCCCAACCCAAGGGATATGAAAGCCCAAATCAGGATTATTGTAGATGTAGCCTGAGACAAGATTTTGATTCATCTGAAGGATGACTGCAGCAGGGCCTGCAGACATGCATGACTTTGTTAGGCAACCTACTACTGATAAGGCTGTATTGGGTAGGAGTATGAGTGGTGGAGCCACCTACATGAACTCTAAACCTAGCTGTAAGGTACTTTATATCTTGTAAATAGTCTGCAAATGCTGATCAAAGTTGAGTTGGCTGTTTTATTTTTGTTTGAAACAAGCCTACATTTTTATTCATCTTTTCCTCCAGAGTATGGTAAGGAAGTTACACTTGTATAGAATGTGGCCAGGGACTTGACAAAGGTTAAATGTGTAGATTTTTTTGTATAAATGACAAAATATTTTCAAAACATATCAACACAAAAACACATTTAAATGCAATAGTCAGCCCACTTTTATTCCCATTACATCCAGCATTTTAATATAGTGCTTGTCCACATATATGCACAATTTACAATGCCAGTTGCAATGTGATGAATAAACTTTACATTTCTACTGACCTGCATGTCCATCCACACCATAATTTGACATTATCTTTCATTTCCCATACCATCCTTCTTACACATTTCATGCTTTATTATTCCATTTCCTCACATGGTAAACTTCAGGTAAGCTATATTGGGTCTAGTCCATGTTGCATTCTACTCTCATATGTGATCTACCAGTCTTAGCATACCACCACTAGTGCAGTCTCAGATGCTTCATTTCCTGTTTCCTACATACTTGACCATTCTAACAATCTCTTGAGCTTCCCCTTTACATTTCCTACTTAACCGTTGACCATGTCCCTTCCATAATGTTTACATTCATAGAAACTCCCCCAATTTGGTGTATAACTCCAAACCCTCTCCCTTGCAACCCTCTCACTTCCTCAGCCAGCAGCTGGATTTCTTGTCTTTCACCTCCAGTCTAATACTTCTCCTTATGTACTCCAAACTGGTGCAATTCATTTTGGTTTGGTATCTTCTTCTCCATTAGTTTCTCCCATACCTGTCTTGCCCCTTCCACACTGGTACAGCTTCCCTACATGTCCTTTATATGGCTAGCTGATATTGTCTCCAACAGAGAGAAGAGGCATTAAAAATATGCACTGATACAGGGTGGAGTGATCCCACAGGCTGAGAGATGAGTAGTGTTGACATATTGTGTATTACAAAGTGGGTTGTGTGCCTTTAAGTATATTGTAAATGGACGTGTGTCGTTGTATTCTCATAGCACATAGCTAGGAAATTAATGTATTAAGTAAGGCAATAGGAAGACTGATGATTTTTCTGGGTTATGTTTACCCGTTACTGCTGACTATCAAATCCCCTTGACCAGACAGTGACTATTTTTTCCCCTACACTGGGGAGTTCACCTGCAACTGAGGTGTGATCTGGCTGGTGGTGGTGGTGCGGAGGGGCATTGTTCAGACAATTATAGCGATGCTTTGTGCTCTTGCTGTCATGCTGACAGTGAGGGAATTTTGAATGGCCTACCTTTACCCCTGGGCAGTGGAATGTGTGAACCACATCACTGCAGTGACTTACAATGTCCTTCACTTGTGACAGCACGTTACACTACAGTTGCTTCAAAGGCTACATCTCATTGGTGACTTGTTAAGTCTAACAACAATCTCCAGGCTCTTCTATACATTTCCTCCATTCTGCATTTTTTTAATCCATCTTTGCCTCGCATGTATTTTAAGGAGTTTAGATTTGCACATATATTTATAAATATACATATATGTGGCTGTACTCCTAAATGACTAAACACCTTAACACTGACACAAAATAATTAAAAAAAAAAACTGATGTTCAACCAAGCATGTTCCAAGACATGATTTTGAGGCATGCAGGCATTAAATAACAAAACAATGTTTTTTTTTTTTTTTTTTGCAAGGGGTGAATCGCCTTGTAATTATATATTCTAATTTAGAGATCATACAATACCTTGAAAAGGGCATATTCCCCAACTCCAATATTAAAGTGATCTCACACAACTGTCAGTCAGCTGTTTTGTCAACCAAATTCTGCTGACGAAACAGCTGTTGACCATAGTGACAGTTGATATAAGTATATACAGTATGTATGCATTTTGCTATACCTTATAGGTTCATGGGTTAGTATTAGGTTAACTGCCCTTGTGGGCAATTTTAAGCCTAGCCAGTTATCCAGTTTGAGAATTAAACTCTGTACCTTCTGTCTGTAAAGTAAAATCCTTAACCATTATGCCAACCCCCAACCTCCCCCCCGAATGATGGATGATTATGTAATGAAGATGATGAAATCATTGATAACCTCCTATTATATTTTTGATAGGTGTAGTTGCTCTGAGGGGGCATTTTAAGTTTAGACAATAATCTGAGATCAGAATCAAACACTGTTCTTTGTGGTGAAGATCTTAACCATTATGCCAACCCCCAACCTCCCCCCCAAATGATGGATGATTATGTAATTAAGATGATGAAATCATTGATAACCTCCTATTATATTTTTGATAGGTGTAGTTGCTCTGAGGGGGCATTTTAAGTTTAGACAATAATCTGAGGTCAGAATCAAACACTGTTCTTTGTGGTGAAGATCTTAACCATTATTCCAACCTCTTCCCCCGAAATAGTAGGATATCAGTCTGCAGATTATTACAAACCTAGTTAATAACCAAAGGTTAGAAGCAAACCCTGTATCATGTATCTGTGAGGTAAAGACTTACATGATTATCCTAACTCCTCCTCCCTTAAAATCAAACCCTGTACCTTTTTTTTCTTTCTGAGGTAAACAAGTTAACCATTATACCATCCCCTGAACTTATGAGAGGAGTGAGAGCAAAGCTATTTCTTGTTGCTCCCCCTAAAGTTAATTTGACCAAAAAAAAATCCCTTCTTCTCCAGTTTCATTGGCTGTTGTCAGAAAGTATTAAATTACTTTTTTTTTATGAAGTCAATCCCCTTCAGCTATTTAAATACATTTGCCTTCCCTTTGTATTACATAGACCCAGTACCAAGCCCCACTCATTTTTTTTTTTTTAATTTGGTGGCTTGTAAGTTGCCTTGCATTACAATACATTTATCTTTGGAAGCTCCTCCTGGTCTCATCTCATCTATTAACACTAGAGAACACTAGATCAAACTTGGATTGCTGAAGTCTTACCATAAATGTGCCATAGCAGTAGATGTTTAAATGATCACTGCTGCAGTAGCCTTAGCTATATGAGTTGTTTCCTAAACAGGATATAGCAGCCGACCAGCTTCCAAAGATTCAGGGTACCTTTTACGTACCCAAGCTATCAGTCATTTCAAGCTGAGCTAACTAAAATGACAGGTTTGTGCCCTTCAGAGTTTTCATGCCAACAGAGAGAGAGAGAGAGAGAGAGAGAGAGAGGCTAAACCCTGAAAGGACAATGTTAGGATTAACAAAAATAAATAAATAAATGTACACACTCTGGCATGTATGGCACACAGTTTTGCTATGATGGAATGTAGGATGCATGCAGCATGAGATTGTGCTGTGAAACTGTATCGCAGGCTAACATGGCTAGACTGCAAAGGGGAGTATGACTTGGTTCCCCCTTGCTTGTTGATGTACCACACGATATTGTTTGTAACAACTTGAAGAGGTCCCTGAGACCAAAGATAATTTAGAGAATGTGGTTATGTTTGTCTTTGATGTCCCACACACTTTGCACTTTTATCTCTCCTGAAACTGCTCTCCATGCAAAGTCCAAGGCATTTGTGGTGGCTGACTGCTTTCGAACAGGGAGCGAGAAGAAGAGATCCAGATTTGAGAATACTTGTGTCACCAGCTAGTGATTTCTCTTCCAACAATCCGCAGCACTGGGATTTGAAAAGGCAAAGGATGTTGGTGCCGGGACCAAAGAGACTTCAGATACCATTGTATCTTTTTCATGTGGAGTCTTACCAAGGATTTTATGAAAGTCATAGAAACCATGAGACACAAAATCCTGAAATATTCCTTCACAGTGACTGAAGTCTGAGTGGAAAACCATAGAAATAGATGTAGATACAGATATTTTTGCCCTGTGGAAGAAAAGCTCTTTTAATTGAGGTGTCTAGCTGACACTCCAGGAACACAATTCTGTGTGAAGGAGTTAAAAAAAGACTCTTGAATGTTCTCTTGGAATCCTAGTTTGTGTAAGAGATCTCTCACCCAAGTGAGAGATTCCTGACACTTCGACAAAGACTATGCAAAGATAAGCAAGTAATCTAAATATGGAAAAAAATGTGGATACCCTGTAGCCTGCAAAGTACTATAACTAGAGTTAGACTCTTTGTGGATACTGTTGGTACAGTGGATAGTCCAAAGATTAAGGGAGAGAACTGATAATGACATCCAGACACAGACAACCTTAAGAAATGCCTGAAGTCTGTATAAATAGGAATATAATGGTAAGCATCTTATGAATGCAGTGTTACCAGGAAACTTGAATGAAGAAGAAGTGTTAACAGGTTGTAAAGTGACATCATTTTTAATTTGGGCACTGTCACAAACATGTTTAAGAAAGAAAGATTCAGAACTGGTCTCCAAGGATTTTCTATTTTTGGCATTAAAACATCTTTGGGAATGAGGAAGTGGCTCTATCACACCCTGGGACAGCATGTGATGAAGGACAGGTGGAAATGAGAGTCTGGTCTGGTGAATGAAGGATTACCCCCTGGAAAGGAGGAATTTGCCATCTGTAACCTTAATGAATGGTCTTCAAGACTCATTTGTCTGAAACTGACTGTTGCCAAAGAGAAAAGTGTAGATTCAGACTTTTTGGAAAGTAATTGGGGCTGCCAGGGTGTTTTTTTTTTGAGGGGGGGGGCAAGGTTCCTCAAATAGTCATTCTGATTTGTTGGACTGTTCTTGCTTTAGGGAGGTTCCAGAATTCTTTTTGTAACCAACCCCTTGCCATTCCTTCTTAAATATCCATTTACCTGCATTTTATTGAATCTGTTTTGTTTTTTTTTTTTTGCCAAAATTGGATGATGTATCAGAGAATCCCTTAGAACATTTGGAAAAGGGTGGCTGAAAGATCTTGGAGGAACAAAAACTAAATCTGTATCCAAAGGAGAATTTAAAATCTCATTTTTAACATCATCTGAAGGGATCTGAAAATGCAGACAAGCAAGCTTCCTCAAAACAGTACCAGTAGACATAGCCCTGTAAGAAGTATCAAGTCATGCTCACTGTAAACAATGAGCAGTCATGATAGAAGTAACAAAATTATTTAAAGCAGATTTTCCTCACAAAAAAAATGCAGACAAAGCATTCCTCATACCTTCACAATATGAACAGACTTTAACATATGAGCCTAACAATGCAAAATTCTGTAAGTCAATGTTGCAGATGACTTCACATTCATATACCATATGTGTCCACTCAGCTATTATTTCAGAATCACATCTCCAGCATTTAATTCTATTTGATTTATACGTAATTATAATTTTGTTAGGAGTGACAAAACTCTGTGTAAGAATTTCCAAGTGAAAATTTTCGGTACTTACGCATTATCGCAACCAGATTTTCGGGGTTGCGAAATTTGCTTCCTGGAATAGAAATGACTTCAGAAAACACTGTTCGGTGTTTTTTGAAGTCATTATTGCAGAAAAAAAAGTTTGCAGTACCTTCAGGCTGTCAAACTTTTCAAGAAACAGTCTTCCAGTTTTATGTGCATTACACACACGCACGCTTGAATTGGATGCTCTCTTTCTGACAAACAAAGCCTGTCTCGCAGTATTACAAGCAGAGCTACTCACATGTGGGATTCTACATTTTTTTTTGGTAATAAAGACATGCATGTCACCTGGTATGTCAATGGAAAAGATGTGTAGTGTTCATACATGGATCAATGTGTGTCTTCAAATATGAAAGCAACTTACATATTGTACGCCAAGTCCCACAGTGCTTTCAAGCCAATAAACATAGACACGCAACCACTCTTAGCGCTGAACTCAACGCTCAATGTTTTTACAGCATGCCACCTACAAATCCTAAAAACTGTATGTGATAATTGCCAAAAGAAGCACTACCAATATCCCAGAATACTTTTGAACACTTTACCCTTCTGTAATACATTTCTTTTTCACTTGCTTACTAAACGTCTATAAAGTAGATTGTATCGCAAAATCTGGTTGCGATAATACGCAAGTACCAAATTTTCCAATGCAATGAAGATGTGGTTTTATCTGTAGATTTTAATATTATTTTCTTATATTCTTCAAGGAAGTCTTCATTATTATTTTTAGGAATAGTTCTAATAGGAATTGTCTAAATATATGAAATCTAACTTAAGAATTTTATAAATTTGTGACAAATATGATTTATTTTTCATTGCTTTATTATTACTGATATGTATTAAGAATTCCAATAATCTGTAGAACAATTTCTTATGTAGGTTAAATATTTTATTTATCTCTGTGTTTAAAAAGTTCCAAATATTTGTAAAATTAGCCAGTTCTTAGAACCTTGATTATATATGGACCTCATATATCAGTAGCATTTAAGAACTAATGCCAATAAATTAAGTTACTTTGCTTCAATACTAGCATTTTGTTGAAATTGAGTTTCTATGCAGTAATTTGTATATGCAATTGAAAACATAGAAAATATTTAAAAAAATATCAGGTTTTTAATACAATGGTTAGAATATGTGAACTTTTGGAAATAGGAAATGATGCTATTTAAATAGGGAATTTGAGAAGAGGGTGTAATTCCATTTACGCAAAAATCTTTTAATATCCAGATAAAACTATTAGGGACTATTTTTTTATGGCTGGTTGTCATATATTTATTGTTGTTGTTTGTCTTTCGGCTTTTCCCGGTAAGGGGTCGCCACAGCGAAACTTCGGTCTGCTAATGATTGGCAGTAGATTTTTATGAAACGCCGAGGTGCCAGCTTGATGCCCAACCTTCAATGAAGGCACACCCATTTACGCATGCATGTCATTCAAATGCTACCCAACCGTGGGGAGGACATGCAGACTCCACACAGAGGGCACTCCCAAGCCAAGGTTGTGACATATTTATTATTTACTAATAATACTTCTTGATGTATTTGTTTCCATTTTGAATCAGAAGATGAATTTATCCACAGCACTATAACTTTTACAGTTGTTGAAGTAGCATACAGTTGATCCTCAGGCATAGTCCCCAACACACTACAAATATTATGACCCCCACAGAAGGTATGATAGGGAAAACTCCACCTTGCATTTGTGAGAATTGCTGAAAGTCCATAGGTAGTATATTATGATGGGGCAGAACTGTAACTCATACCATTTAGAGTTGTAAAATGTATTTACAGTCATTGCCTATGTAAAAATAGGATAACTATGAGTAAATCAATACAGCACATGCGTACAGCTATCTGTCCACAACAGATACTGTATCGCTCATGAGAAGTGCTCCTTCTGTATATTAGAAGTGTCACTGCAAGCACAGGGGCATTTCCCATGTAGTGGTTACAGTTCCATTGCTAATAAAATCAGGAAAACAAGTCAATACCAAAATGTCCTACTGCATTCAGTGGGTAACAAGTTATGAAAAATGTATTAATTGGTATGCTGTGATCAGGGAAGTAAAGGTATACTATGTCTAAAACATAGGCACAGAAATATATGATTTTGTATTAGCATATGCTGCATGAGGAGTCCTGTAAGTCCTTTTCGCAATTAGGAGAGGTGAGAATGCTGTTAGTAGTATGCTACTCAGAGCATAAAGTCTTTTAGAATATGTCTCTATATTTCATTCTGTAGTTCTTAAAAACTTAACTTACCATATTTTTGCTCCCTCATCCACCAGGTCTTGTCCAGTGGCTCTCCTTCCTTTGCTTAATCGGCCTCTTCATTCATCTCTTGGGGACGAGATCCAGGCACTCTCCAGCTTGGGCAGGAGCCCTATGGCCTCTTCATTCCCCATCTAGAGGACCTAAGCAGCACATCTGATTCCCTTAGAGAGGTGAGAAGCAGGCAGTAGATAATGGACCATATTACCAGACATGGTGAATTCCCTTCTTTCCTTGGAGTTCCCAATCTCTGCTGCAGATCAGTAGAGTCCCAGTAGTTCAGCCAATCATGGGAAGCCTGCATGCCTCCACACGCATGCTAATCTCCAGCCTTACAGGTGCAGTATCTACTGCTCCCTCCAGATGTCCCCCACCTGCTGAGCCAGAACTACCTCCCTCTCCCCAAGCCAGGCAAAGCAGATAATGGTCACTCACTTCCATCCTCCCTGCCCTGCTCCCACCAACACACATACTTCATATCAAACACTGGCCATTTGGGCTCTAGCCATGTGTCCCATGGGACTAGGTAGTTCACTATAATTGTAAAGGTTTGTTTGTCAGGCTGGATAAAATTAGCTCTATAACAAAACAAAAAAAAGTACCAATTACAGCCACCAGGGGGCTTCTCATCATGGTCAAGTATATGAAGTTAAAATATAATTGCACCCACTAAAAATTAAAAAAATCAAAATGTTTATTGGTATGCCTACTAGTGCCACAGTGACAAATGTGGCATTACCTTAGACAAACGAGTTCAGTAGCCAGGCTGAACCACAGATTAATGTTACTAGTGGAAAAATACACATTATTTTCTGCCGTTTGCTACTCATATGAAACTTAAAAAACTTTTTATTGGAAAGAAAATTAAATTTAAATATTTACCTTTGCTTACCTTTTCAATTAACCTGCTACCATCCTGCACACAAAGCAAAAAATTTACAAAACATATCTAAAGAAATAAAGTGGCAGCAGCAATTCTTTCAACAGGTGCACTGGCAACTATTGATACGTTTACAGATGTGTGCAAGTACAGCACATCTGTAATCCATCTGGGAGGTGCAGATAAAGGAAAAAATTATAAAGCCGGATAAAGTCTTGCTCAACTATAAATATCGTAGCCACCAAACTGAAGAAATGTATTGATGTTTGGGCAAATGTAAAAAGATGATATTCAGAACTTTTCAGGTATTGTACTCTGTTCCACCTTATGAAATAATTAGATTAACAAAGGACCCACTCTACTAATCTAATTTCATGGACAAGTGTCAATACATTCAAGGCATACTTTGTTAAGCCACCCAAGTACATTATTTATTAAAAAAAGGCATTTTTGAAAATAATGTCACTGCATAATCATGATGTTTCATTGCAGTCTCATAGATAATTCACATTTAACCCATGGTGACAGGACTAAGGGCAGGATTTCGACATGACTGGCTTAAAGTGGCAAGGCTGTGGCAAAAAGATCCTGTTAGAGCGATTGCTGAAAGCAGTTATTCACTAACATCAGCCACAATGAAGAAAGTCCTCATTATCAGCTAATTTCCATGCCTCTCAGTCACTCAGTGGTTACCACAAGTCCAAACAGGCCCTTTTCTGCAGCCCTTGTGGTAATCACCACTGGTGGCTAATGCATTGTGTTAGTATAAGCCTCCCTGTCGTTCATTCCCCCATACACATGCACACATCCAAATATACACCCTCATTAGGCACACCACAATACCTCTTACCTATCCCAGAGTTTATAAAATGTCCCTGATGTTACCTCTTACATCCCCTATAAATTAATTATTAGTGTGTCAATAATGCCAGTCGTCAGACTTTCATTATTCTTATTGTTCAGAAAATGCATCACGATCCAAGTCTTTTGCTCTATCAACTCGTTAAGTGGATTAGGGGAATATTTATAAAGTCTCTCTGGTGCCTTCCAGTGTCTACCTAGCTTTGTCCGGAAGACTTGAACATGGCCCTCATATGTTGTGGACGTTTAAAGTCAAACAATATTGCCAGACATTCGAGTTCCATACTTATTATTTTTCATTAAAATTATCCAAATGCAATCGGTCTATTAACTTTTAATGTTGATTACTGTAATATGTAGAAACACTCCCCTTATGTCTTGTGTTTCCCCTCCAATATATTTTTCTTGCGGCAAAACCAGTTTCTCTACCACCTTTCTGGTGATTAGAATGTAGAAAAGTATACCTTGTGTCCATCATCCCTCTATTATATCCACTGCTCATTGGTCTGGGGTAGTTGAGAAATAAAGACCCCCCCCCCCCAGCAAACACCCACACACTCACACATATATACACTACCACAAACATGCACACAGGTATCCTGTGCATCACAAACTTCCCTCACCCAAACACACTCACACACATAATCACCCATTTACCTGTACACATATACATCTAGCCTACCTATTTCCTAACTCAACCAATAGTGTTGACACCCAGGCAGATACACACACACACACACACACACACACACACACACACACACACACCCTTACTTGCAAAGAAGCAAAATTCCCAAACTTAAAATTGCACGGGCGGACAGGAAGACCAGCACATCTGTGCGACAATGCACACATAGACGTGATGAGACCAGACCGGAAGAACAGAATGTTAATTAAACTATTAAAGTAACAGTCCCAAAAGTGCCACCCGGGGTGGACTGTCCCTCTTGCCCCCATCTAGCTATGCCACTGGGATGTTCCATTTATTGCATGTGCCTAGCTACGTACATACTGAAAGGGGCAGTATGCTCAATAATGGGTCTAATGAGGTCTGAGTACAGTGACATGATGCCTTCTCTGTCGAAAGCTTAAACTCCCTAATTACTCTGTCTACATTCAGGGGTGCTTTATCAAAGAGAGAGTTTCCCTGGGTAGCTGACTTCAAAAAGTATGGTATTATGCATTTACTGGCATTGAGTTTTAGGCTATGACCTTAGCAGCAGTCATTTGTTTATGTTAGACCTTCCTGTAAGATGTTGTCATCGTGGGGCTTTTTTCTGGTTGCTTCTAGCTTGCAGTCACCTAAAAACTTGGTAAGCCAGAGGCCCCTGACATTGGCTTTTACTTCTGAAAAATAAAGGTCAACATGATCTACGATCAGAAGAAAGGAACAGTGGACATTTGGTATAAAAATATTCATAACCAATAACTTTATGATCAAGCACAAAAGCTTGCAAATTGAAGATTCTAATTTATAAAATGTTCAGTATTGTTTTCGGAAGAAGGCTTTATTTTATCACTTTGTTTTTCATTTTGGAATATGCTTATGCAGCCTTGCACAAAACTATTCAATGACAGTTTAGCACAGGCAGGTAGTGTAGTGAGCTACCAAAAAGTTTCATACTTTAAACTTTTGTTGATTTATTTCATTTTGACTTGCAGATTGTATTGCTCAGAACAACTCACTTAACCAGATTATGCTCCTGGAACACCAGCAGAAATGAAGAACTTATCTCCAGTGAGCTTATGTGGTCAACCATTTAATAAAAAATAAACCGGTATAAAAGGAAGCTAGAGCTAAAAATGTAGCACGAATCATTTTTTCAGAAGTTGTATATTTGTATATAATTCTACAAACACAAGGTAGTTTTAATAAGCTTCAATGTTCCCCTACTGCACACGTAATTAATATAGCAGATTTTTCTGGTAAGAATGGATCTTTTGCAGTAAGTGAAAGGACAAAGTCCATAAACATAACGTTTTCAGGCTCTTGTGTGTATATATATATATATATATATATATATATATATATATATATATATATATATATATATATAAAATATGTTTCATAATGCATTATGTAGCTGTCCCCTGCAGATTTTTATTGTCACTAATGTACAACTTTAATAACTTAGTGTTTTCACACTCTTACAAATGAAAAAATGTTTAAGCCGTGGTGGTGCAGCAGTAGAATTGTTGCCTCACAGCAAGAGGTTTTCTCATTCGATTCTTGGCGGGAGCGCCTTCTGTGTGGAGTCTGCATGTCCTCTCCGTGGTCGAGTGGCGTTCGAAAGACATGCATAGAATGGGTATGCCTTCGTTGAAGGTTGGGGATTGAGCTGACACCTGTACAAAATCTACTGCCAATCATTAGCGGACCAGAGTTCTGCTGTGGTGACCCCTAACCATGAAAAGCCAAAAGAAGAACAAAAAAATGAAAAATGTCTACAGATGATAATTAGTATTTTCAAGGGGGAAAATGAAAGTTATGTACTTACCATAAGTAAATAGAGCTATTTTGTCTTCTTTTCATCTCCTTCAACAGATCAGGTCAAGTCTGATCTCGCCTCCTTATACTGGCATTGGATCTGAGAGCTCTGACTCCTTCCCTACCCACAAATTCTCTCTCCTGTCTGAAATACCTCACATCAAGTTTACTGTCTGACCTTAATTGGTAATAAATTATGTAGGAAATAATAAAGTGGGGGAAAAAAGGAACCACTATATAAGCTAAGTGGTACAAAGGTCAGGCGGGGTCCAGAGAAGGCCTGGTCAATCCCTAGAAATGATAAGTGACTATTATCAGGGGGAAGGAGCAGTGGCATAGCTGGGGGGGGGGCAGAGTGAGAGGGGCAGTCCAACTCAGGCGGCACTTTTGAGACTAAAACATTTGTTTTTAAGAACAGTCTGGTTTTAATGATGTTCTTCTTTAAGAATAGTCCAGACACACAGTCACGTTTGTGCATTGTCACACAGACATCCTATTTTTCCTTTCCGCTCTCACGCAGTTTTAAATACAATAGAGTGTTCATCCACTGAATTTGTAAGTTAAGATTGTGTGTAGAGTTTGCTGCTTCTGGGGCATCTAACATTCAAGGAATTTGTAAGGCTGCTGCTTTACTTTTCTTGTGTGTGCAATTTTAAGGCTGCTGCTTTACTTGTGGGGCATCTAAAGTTCAAAGAATTTGTAAGTAAAGCTGTATGTGTGTAAAATGCCCCAGTTAGGGATATCTGGTAGTTAGTGTTACTGAGGCTCAAACCCTGTACTTTAGGTACAAGAAACAACAGCCTGAAGTCTCTACCCCTACCACCACTTGTGAGTCAAGGAGTTTCTGGAATGTTTGGCTTGGCTCATGTATTTTTTTGTCAAATCAGTGAGGACTGAATTCACTAAATAATGAAAGCCATTTAAGTTAAAGTCTTCCTATATTTCAGAAAATGCATGATAACACAAGACATTTAATTCTAGCCACTTTCTAAGATTATACAAACAATGTTTAAAATGTTTCCCTGGTTTTGGGCCTTTGTTCCCCCACTATAAATATTGGCTTTTTCCAGATTTCGTGTGCTGCAAAGTTGAGAGATACAGTTGAGTGTTGTGTATTTTACAAGGAACTGATAACTTTAGGGGAAAATTTAGTGCTGCTTATGCTGTCTTTTTGCAACATGCAACTGTTGTTTAGCAAATTATATCACTATTGTGCTTAAGTATTTAAATGCATTGTTAGTAGCACAGCAGGTAGTGAACTTGCTTTTGATGTAGAAGCTTGTGAGTTCTACTCCCACAATATGTAGATGTTTTGCTGATACTGTACTGTGTTGTACTTTAAATGGGGGTGGATGCTGCATCCCTGAGAATGTCCTAATTTGGAGGGCATACCTAGTAACTATGAACCTGTTATCAGTCTGTCATCCATTTCCTATTGCAATATTGCTAGTTTATCATTTTTTTAATGTGACATAGACAATTTATTCTTCATGGGCAACAGGCAATTTATTTGTAGATGAAACAATGAAATATAAAGTTGTTAAGTTGTTTGCTAGCAACAACCTCTTCATTAGTTACAGATCTCTTTAATGTGGAATTATTTAGATGAATTTTACTTCTGCAGAGATTGTGCATATTTACGGATACTGGTAGATTGTAATGACAGAAGTTTGAGTAGACTTTAATGATAGAAATGTTCTGAATTGGTCAGTTTTGTCATTATTGTTTCTTACATTTTGTTTCATTGCTTACTCGAAAAATGTTCAAAACAGTAAATTTAAAACATGCTCTAACAAGTGTGCTGTATTATACAAGGAAAATAATTTAATACAATCAGAAAGGTGAATCAAAGAACACATGTATGTCTGCATGGTCCTAAATATATGTGCAAGGGGGCTATGATTTGAAAACAGCCCAAAGGTCAACTCTAGCTGTCACTGACCAGATGCATTTTCTTTGAATGTGGGTTTCAATGCTGTTTCAATGAATGTGAGTTTCAAGGTTAGAGAAGTTTTAATGCTAAGTCTGTTTTTGTTGTGAGACTGTATTGCTTCATTTAGTAGATGTCTATCAGGATTTGTGCTATAAAATGTAAAATGAAAGTTTTAAATTAAATTCAAATAATCATTGTAGAAGTAATGCATAAAACAGTATGCACATTACATTGTTTATAGTAAATGGGGAGAAATAGCCAAGTAATGGGACATTGGAATGGCTGCAGTGGGGAGGGCTGTGTATGGGGAGAAAATATTTGACCATAATTTTCTGAGGTGGGAGGGGTGGCAAACTCAAAGACTGCCCCATCTGGCACAAACTCTAGCTATGCCACTGGGAAGGGTGGTGGGGAGTTGAACCAGATGAAAATAAGACAACACAGATTTATCATTATGGTAAGTACGGGTCTATATTGGATGAGCGAACATTTAAATGTTCGAGTGTCTTATGGTCAGCACCATATGATCGAACTTTTAAAACTCTGAACATCCAAAAAAATAAACAAACTACACAAATAACCTACATGAACATTTTAATCAGGGGGGCAAGCACTCCTGCACCCCCCACACACACATACAATGCTCTTTAAATATACCAACTCCAAGATCGCACTACAGTTCAGAAAATGGAAATCTTCCCATTCCGCACTGTATGGAGATCGCCATTAAAATGTTCAAACTTTCAAAGGTTTGATCATATTGTGTCGACCATATGACACTCAAACTTTTGAAAGTTCGAGCATCCCATATAGACCTGGTAAGTACATAACTTTTGTACCTCATTGCTGTCTATTCTTGTCTGATTCAACATGTGGGACAGAGTCCCAAGCTACCCAACAGAGACCTGGGTGGACTCAAGGAAGGACATTCCTGAGTATGGCAGAGTCAAAAAGATGTGTGAATCCTAGACTGCACATCTAACTTATAATGAGATACAGCGTTATGAGTTGAAGACCAAGCCACTGCAGCACATACTTAACTGAGAGGCAGTCTTTTTGCAAATGCTGTTGAAGTTGCCATTGCCCTGGTAGAATGAGCCTTAGGTTTTGATTGTAAGGGCAGACTTTTTGACTTATAAAACACATGAAATGCAGTCTACTAGACATTTTGATAGAGTTACTTAAGACACAGTTTGTCCAAGTTTTATCTTGGAGAAGGATTTGAACAGTTGGCGTGATTTTCCGAAACTCTCACTATGATGAAGATATAATATCAGCTGTCTATGGACATCTAAGGTATGCAGAGTCTATTTTACTTTGTTAGCAAAGTTTGGAAAGAAAACTGGCAAATCAATTAGTTGGTTCAAGTTAGATTTCCAAGCTATACTGCAGAGAAATGAGGGATTTGTTCTCAGTGACACTCTTTTCTTGTGAAAAGTAAGGACTGGGAGTTTGTTTGAAAGTGCTTGTAGTTCTTGATACCCACTTTGCTGATATAACAGCAATCAAGAAGATGGTCTTCCATTAAAGAAACTTTAGATCTGCTGAAACTGTGAAGTCAAAGGATTTTTGGGTTAGTGATTAAAGGAAAATTGTAATATACTACAGAGGGACTGGATCACGAACTGGAGAGCATATTAAGAATGTTCCTCTAAGGAAAGTCCTGGTCACTTTAAGAGAAGCAATGAATGTATCATTGTGCCCTATGTACAAATTTGAGATGGTAGCTATCTGAACTTTAATTGTAGAGCAACTAGAGCCAGCCTTAAATAGTTCAGATAGAAATTCCAAAATTTCAGATAAAGGGATTGAAAAAGGATCTAGCCCCCTTGAAGAAGCCCATATAGAAAAGTGTTTCCATTTACTTTTGTAAATTTTCTTGGTTGAGTCCTTAAAGAAGAGATTATGGGGACTACCAGGGAAGAAAGCCTGGTATCTCTGGCAATTGTTAAAATTTGAGAAACCATGTGGTTAGTTTTAGGGCTTTGAGATCCAGTAGAGGTAACTCAAATGGGAGACTGAGGAGAACTGGAATGTGATCCAAAACCCATGGTGGGTGCAGAAGATGAGGCCAAAGAAAGGAAAACCATACCTGCTGAGGCCAGAAGATGGCGATGAGGATTACCCTGGTCTTGCACTCCATGGCTTTCTGAATGAACTTGGTGATGAGGAAAATTGGTAGAAAGGGATAAAGGACACCTGGCAGGCCAAAAATGGGCTAGAACATCTCTTGGAGACTGCCTTTGGAGGGTTGAGGGCAAAGTAACTGGTGCATTTGTTGTTGAGGTATGAGGGAAAGAGGTCACAGCAAAGGTTAGTCCCACTGATTGAAAATTTCCATTGATAATGCTCTGTTGTGAGACCACTCATGAGGCAACAGAATAGTTCTGCTCAGTTTGTCGACTAGAATATTGGACATCCCAAGAATGTGCATGCTACTAGAAAGCAGTTCAAAGACATTGCCCGTTGGCAAGCTGTCATGGCTTCCTGGCAAAAAAGGTATGGACACATTCCACCTTGTTTTTTGATGCACCAAACCACTGACAGGTGGAGTGTATGGAAATCACATCCTTAGGTAGGAAGTCCTGAAATGCCTGTAACATTAGGAGGATCACCCACAACTCTATGACATTGATGTGAAGTTTGGCCTCTATTGATGATTGCATTACTTGAACTATCTTCACTTCAAAATGCATCCCTACAGAAGAGCAGCATCTGGGATAACTGTGGCCTCAGGAGTAGGAAGATGGAAGTATCTGCCCTGAACAACTGTTATGGATGAAATCCACTATTGAATATTATCTCTGCAGACCTGAGTTGGGCTGTTTTGAAGAGGTAGGAGCTTTTGTGACCATATACAGTTACTGTCCACAATAGAACTCTCATATAATATCTGGCCAAAGGAACCAGAATTATAGAGGAGGCCAGTAATCCTAAAAGTCACAGAATGAGTCATGCGTAAAGCCAAGGGTGCTTCATCACTTGGAGAGCTACAGAACTTAGGGATTTGACTCTTGTTAGGGGAAGTTGTGCTATCTAATGCACTGTGTCTATGTGGCAGTCTATGGATTCTGTGCACTGAGAGGAGGATAGCTTGCTTTTGTTGAAGTTTATTTAGTTACCAAAGTGAGTTGCCAGAGTTAGAAGGCCTGACTGATGTTGCAATAGTAGATCCTTGGAGGAAGCAGTTAGAAGCCAATCGTCTAATATGGGAAGACGTGGCTCCCTTGTAGCTGGAGGTAGGCTGTAATGGCTGCCATTATCTTATTGAACACCTAGGGGCTGTGGTGAGGCCAAATAGCAGCACTCTGAACTGATAGTGATTGG
The DNA here is from genome assembly GCF_019279795.1 of Protopterus annectens. NCBI lineage: Eukaryota > Metazoa > Chordata > Ceratodontiformes > Protopteridae > Protopterus > Protopterus annectens. The sequence continues at coordinate 1,417,431,802 of NC_056746.1, read as the reverse complement.
CTTCCACCTGGAAATGGAGGAATCTCTTGGATTGCAACTGGATCTTGATAGGCATCCTGGAGATCGATAGAGCACATGCAGTCATCTTTCCTCAGCAGAAGTAGAATGGACTGCACCATGACCATCTAGAATTTTGTCTGTATTATATACTGATTTAAATTGCTGAGATCCAATATTGGTCTGAGGTTCCCTGTCTTTTTTTCAAACTAAACAGGACCTTGAATAGATTCTGGATCCTAGCTGGTCTTGGGAGACTGGTGGGATGACTCTTTTGTCCAGCAACTTTGAAACCTCTGTTGCTGCAGATTTCAAATGATTGCATGGAGTGTTGGGAATCCTCAGTTTTGTCTAAGGGGGATTCTAAAAAGGGTATTGTATAACCTCTGCTGATAATCCTTAGCACCCAAGAATCAGAAGCTATTGTTTGCCAGGCTAGATGGTATAAGGAAAAATGTCCCTTGACTGCCTCTGGAGTGCAGCACTCAGGCAAGCTTTCAGGGAATGTTGATAAAGTTTCTCTGAGAAAGTTCCAAGGAAACCTTGGTTTTGCTGACTGCCTCTGCCTCATGGGTGATATCCATTGGACTTGCCTCCTCCTCTGCCTTGGGCCTGTCACCAGGAGTGTCCTGGTAAAAATCTTGTGGTTTCTTGAACCACATTTTCCTTCCTTCCTTCCTCCCCTTTGATTCCTGGAAAAGGATCTTTGAGGAGTAGAAAACTGGATCCCTATGGCAGAAAAGGTCTTACCATTTGGTTCACTCCTGGTAAGTGTTTCCTTTACTTTTGGTCCACTTTATGGTCCATTATAGGGAGCATTTATAAAGGTCATCTTAAAGCTTTCTGCAAAATCACAAAGCCACATCTACGGATGATGTTGCATGGTAATACCTATGGCTGGCTGCATTTGCCATACCATCTGCTGCATTAGATAACAGTCTCCAGGCTGCATTTGAGGATGACTGTAGGGTTGACCTGTGTGTATCCACTGTTTTCTAGAAATTTGAAGGTAAGTTACCCGACAGGGAATTTGAAAGCTCCTTGATCAAGTCCCATTGGAATTGTGTCAGGTGTGCAAGATAGTTCAATGCTCAGAGTGCAAATGTCACTGATGCATGTGTCCATTTCCCCAGTACGTCCAATGCTCTCAACTCCCTATTAGGGGAATGAACAGAGGCACTTTCTTCAGGCAGTTACTTTTTTATGGCTGCTGCTACCACAATGGCATCTACAGGGGGACTCTTTGCCCAATGTTTTCTGTCTCTGGGGGCAACTAGACTCTTATCTAGCTTTTTGGAATAGGCTGTGCCACATCAAGTTCCTTTCAAGCCTTCTGAGTGTTGAGGTTAATTAAGGCACCAGGAGGTGGGACCACCCTGGATGTGTAAGGGCTGGAATCAAAAGCTTCGAGAAACACCAACTCATCAGAAGAAGGAGTTTCAGTTCCCCCCCACTGTTTCATCAGTTCCAGAATCTCTTCAAATGAGATTATTGTGATGGTGGACCTTGGAGGGCCTTCTCCATTATCTAAGTCACTCTCCTCAGTAACTGATTCAGGAGATAAGTCAATATGCTTCCACTTGCAAGTCCTGTTCCAGAGAATGTGCATTGGGGCTTCTGAAGGAGACACCTCAGAATCCTACATGAAGATCAAAAAGTGAACGGTCTCAAAGCTAAATGGATCCATCTATACCTGCTAACCAGAATGAGAAGAAGAAGGTATAGCTCAAGGGGGGAAGTCAGGATGGATCTGAGCTCTGTGAATGCACCAGTTTCTTGGACCAGCTGAGGCTGTCTCCACAGCCTTGAAAGATGACTCAACGAATGGAGCCAAGGAAGAACCATATATTATAGCAAAGTCAGTAGCTGTCTCGACTACAAAGGTGGACAGTTCCAAGTAGGACTTTGAAGCTGGGATATCTAGGGATGAAGCCCTGAACAGTAGGGACACCTCCAAAAACATTGTAGTCAACTCTACAGTTGGGACCCTGACTCCGATGCTCTGGCTTTAGGACTCTACTTTACCTGAGTGAATCAGCATCTAGGAAGTGAGAGAAAAAGTGGAAGCTGAAGTATCCAGGACTATAGGATCCAAAGCTGGTATGGTGGGGGTTGGACTCCACATGCGTTGGCTCCAAAAGGGGAGACAGCATTGGAAGTAGTATGGCCAGGGTCTGATCCCTGTCCTCTCTTCAGGGATGGAGCCGAGATGACTCTCAGCTGAATCTGAGTCCTCAGAAACTTCCTCATCATGTGCTCAACATCCAGTTCAGTAAGGTTACTAGTAGACTGACCATACCTCAAAGAAGAAGGCATTGATAGAGCCCTTGATGGAAACTTTTGAAGATCAGGGATTGAAGACTAGGGCTACCTGGCCCAAGAGAAAAGGAAGCTTTTGGGGATGGAGTTCAGATCCTGGAAGCAGTAGGATCTGACTGCCTCAATCATCTCTGTGTCACTGCTGGACAGAGGCACAACAAACTAATGGGCACAGTATTTTTTCATATAAGGGGTGGCGTAAGCCACAAAACTTTGGGCTAGGCTTATAAATGCCTTAGGGCAGATAGCCTAGTATAAACCTATGAACCTACGAACCTATGATATCTTAGGTGCTGGACCCAAAATAGCAGACGGATCTGTAGAACTTTTCTTAGGTTTGTCAAGTCATTCTTCTTGTCTCTTTTCTAACTGTTTGTCCTTTTGTCTGACTTTGTCTTTTACTTTCTCTCTCTTTTCCACTTTTCTTATCAGAGGAAGGAGAACTAGAAGGTGCCTTTGGATCTGAAGACATCTTGGACCCTGTCTGAGGAGGAAAAAGCCCTTTCAAAATTAGTTTCTCTTTCTTCCCTTGGAGAGCCCTTGTGCTGAAGGTAGCACAAATACTGAAAGTAACCTGAGAGTGGGATGGCCCCAAACAGTGCATGCACAGAGAGTGTGGGTCTTGAGGTGGGATTTCATACTCACAGTTGGAACACTTTTTGAATACCATAGACTTTTCCAGCATCATAAGAAACATTTGTATATCTATATTATAGGATCATAGGAAGTTACTAGGCTACTGGCCCTGAGGCCCTTATAAGCCTAGCCAAGAATTTAGCCCATGTTCTGACAAGTCAGCACCTGATGCCCCTGTCCAGCAGGGACACAAGTGGAATCCCAGGGATGTATTTTCTGTTCCCCATCCAGTTATCCAGGTTGAGCATAAAAATGGTTAATGAGGTACTCTGCTTGATGTGGAGATGGAGACTATTCCACAGAAGGGGGAGTGTCTGGGGCACAAATCTGTCCCACCAACAAGTCCTGTTGATGTCACAGACTAGGTTGAGGTTGTGGTTGCAGGTTACTCGAGTGGTGCCTGACTGGCAGATATGAAGCAATCTCATCAAGGTGGGGTCTGAGATTGCTTTGTATGCCAGACAGAGGTCACCTCTGAGGAGTCTGGTCCCTCACAACTGATTGCATGCTTAGGACCTTGTTATTAATGTGATAATTTGTGGGGACATCAATCTTCCCAAAGGGGATGATGATGCATTTTCTGGCATTCAGTTTGAGGCCATGTTTCTGGAACCAGTCATTTGTTTGGGTGAGACCCTCTTGGAGGATGTCCACATCACTAGGGGAATTGATGACAGTGCCCATCTTGCAGTCATCTGCAAACTTGGTCAGGCATAGCCCATTGGTTTTGTTCTGCACCTCAGAAAAGTATATCCCAAACAACAGAGACCCCCAAGATCAATCCCTGGGTTACACTGCTCATTACGGGCTACTGCTTGAGGTAGCTTCCCCTATTTTGACTAGGTGGAGTCTGTCAATGAGCCAGTTTGCTACCCATGTGGTAACATATGGATTGATGCCAGTTGAGAAAGTTTATCTATTTTACGCGAGTTGGAATGTTATTGAAAGCTTTAGCCAGGTCAAGGTAGGTGTGGTGTGCACTGTCTTCTTCTCGTCTATGACTTTGGTGACTGTCTCAAAGAAGTCGACCAAATTTAACAGGCATGACCTACCCTTGACAAAACCAAACTGTGTAGAATCAAGTATTTGCAAGGTTGCCATTGTCCTTGTTAATGAGGTCTATGATCCATTCCATGGCCTTACAGACCAGGCTAGTTAGGCTGATGGGTCTATAATTTCCTGGATAGGTGGACGATCCACCTTTGTGCAAAGGGATGGCAGTGTTTGTCCTCCACTCAGCTGGAATGAAGCTGGTACTCAGGCTTTGGTTGTATAGGGTGCCTAATGATGCAGAAGGTTCCTGTCTGAGTTCATGTAGGACGTAGCCTGGGATGTTTTTGGGTCCCATGGATGCTGTATTTTTTGCCTTTGAGAGGGCAGTGATGGCTTGCTCCTTAGAGATACGGGGAGGGGGGAATGTCCTGAGGATGTCCTGATTTACTGATGGGGGGACAGAGGGGTGAAGTTTTCACTGAACCTCTCTGACAGCAGGTTGGTTATATCTATGTCATTTGTGTATGTGGTGTCCTTGACCACCAGTTCTGAGCAGATATGAGTGCTTCCTTTAAGATTGCGGACATATGTGAAAAAGGTGTTATGATTGTCTTTAGACGATGTGGCTGGTTTGGACTTGAGGTTTGCTTTGGAGGATTTCATTAGTGCTCTTATTTGCTTGTTCAGGCTAATGAGAGATTGCTTCCAATTTGGCACCTTCTTGGTCCTAGACAGCAATTTTCTCCTTTTATTATAGAGTTTATTTATTGCAGATGCCCACCAAACAGGCTTACTCTTCCTTTAGGAAGATAATTTTGTACTGTCAGGTATTCCTGATTCCATGCAGCTATATAAATGCTCGTATAGTAATTTGGTGTAGGTTTGGACATACATGCCAGTTCCTATGGAGGGGGAAGGGGCTGTGAATCTGTTTATACCTTTTCTCAGAAGGTTGTAATCAGCTTTGGAGAATTTATTTTTTTTTACCTCAGCTGGGGATGGGGTGGGGGAGATGGTGAATTCGAAAGTGACAGTTTTGGCGTCAGATCTTACCAGGAAGGATGATACTGTAAGGATGCAGCAATGGTTACTCATATTGGTTAATACCAAGTCCAAGATATTATCACCTCTTGTGGGGGTGGGGGAGGGGGGTGTTGGCCAGGTGGTCCAAGGCATTTGCATTGACAAAGTCAAGGAATCTCTGGGCATTTGTGTTTTGCATGAGTAGTTCTTCCAGTCAATGGTTGGATAATTAAAGTCATCCAGGATCAGGGTAAAGGGGTGAATATTGATAGATTGGAAGAGGTTCAGATAAGAGGAGTCTGCATCTTGAGTCAAAGCTGGGGGCCTGTAGGAAGCTATGATTTAAATAGTGGTCTTGTCAATGGTTAACTGGACCTGAAGTGTCTCCTGTGCGTCATACTGTTTGACCAGCCTGGAGGTTTGTATGTCTTTAATATATATTGCAACTCCACCTCCTTTTGTTTTGCTGCCCACGGTTTGGGGTATGAGTAAACTAGTATGGCTGGAGTGCTCTCCGCAGCTTTGAAACAGGTTTCTGTGACTGCACAAATGTCAGCATCTTTCAGGGTTATGAATGCTTGCAATGAGTGCAGTTTCATGTTTAAACTCCTAGCGTTTAGCAGCATGACCTTTTATTTGTGTTGTGATGAAATGTTCATATTGGTAGTTTTGACCTCATGGCATTGCCAAAAAATGGCACATTGGGGGAGGTAAGAGCCTTTACCAGAAGCCTGAAGCCCAAGGGAGACAGATCCAGGCCATCTCTGGCAAAGCATCATGATCTGTCGATCATGTCTTCCCAGGCTGTCAGGTACTGGATCCCCTTGGAATGACAAAGTTCTATATTTGTAAATATATCTAACTGTCTAAATAACTAGTCATATAAGTTAACATACTACAAACAGTAAAGGTCTTAGAAAAATCTACACTAACCCGATAAACTATGCTAAATAGTAAACAGTAACATTAAAACTATTACTTATCTCTAAGAAATCCTATCTAAAATCTAAATGGAGGAAAACAGCTTCACTTATCGTTGAAACAGGGTGGAGCTCTCGCTCAACATGTCTAGTTAGGCAGGTGGCAAATGAAATCTGCGGTAATTCAGACAGGAGAGGGGGAGTTGTGGGTAGGGGAGGAGTCAGAGCTCTCGGATCCAGTACTGTATAAGGAGCTGTGGTGGGATCTGGCCAGATCTGACAACCCACATGTTGAATCAGACAAAAATAGGCAACATCAGATTCAGTGTTTGAAACTCAATTCACCATTTTTTCCTTATCTATTATAACTCATTTTTTTTACAGAAAACATCTTTATCAAATTATCATGTGTGACACAGACAATCTTACATCTATACAAATGAAAATAAATCATAGCGGCACAATCTCAGCTGCAAACATTATATCTTACAAACTGCCAACACAACTGTAGCTGCAAATATTATATATCACTTTTAATATATCCAGTCATTGTCAGTCAACCATTACAAAGCTCATTCCGATCTTGCCTTCTTTTAAACATCATTCTTCCTCTGCATGTAGTGATCCCACATTTCTCATTTTTTCCTGTGTAATCTACACCTACCCTTTTCTAAAGATCCCAGTTCCATTTGTTTTATCTCTGTTACTTCTCGTAAAGTTTATTTAGACTTTGATTTCTATTTGCTTGTTATTGCTTTTTTGGCAGGCATCATAATCAGACTCAGCAAGGCCTTACTATGTCCAGGCAATTCCAACTCTGTATCATAGCTCAAAAAATCATTTCCCTAGTCACTTCAATTTGCTCACCCAGAATCTCTGACAGAGCAGTCTGCAGGAAATCTTTAAAATCAGCCAACTATTATAACTCATCTTGAGCACTCCTGACATTTTTAACACTTTTGTTAAAAATGTTTCTGTCAAAGTGTGTCTTTGTTTTGGGCCTAGGTGATTCTTAAACAGCCACTGCCATTTCTAACAATGTAGCAGAAGAAAAAGGTATACTATAAGTAATTAGGAGAATTAGGCTGCGGTGGTGAAGCGGTTAGCATTGTCGCCTCACAGCAAGAGGTTCTCCCATTCGATTCTCGGCTGGCGCGCCTTCTCTGTGGAGTCTGCATGTCCTCCCCACGGTCGAGTGACATTAAGGACATGCAGGTAGGTGCACGCATGAATGGGCATGCCTTCTTTGAAGGTTTGACGTTGGGCTGGCAACTTGACACTGTAAAAATCCACTGCCAATCATTAGCGGACGAGAGTTCCGCTGTGGCGACCCCTAACCATGAAAAGCTGAAAGACTTTTTATTTATTAGGGGAAGCCTTTGAAAATGAACAAAGGAAAGAGAAGTGGTTAAAGTGATTCCACTCTGACTGATCATGGGACTAGTCATTGTTTAGCATCTCTGTATCACACAGTATTTGGGATAATGAGAACAAGGAAGCACTAAGATCAGTATATATATATATATATATATATATATATATATATATATATATATATATATATATATCTACGCTGCTCCTGCAGTCCAGTACAAGCCACTCTGACATGCAAAGCAAGTTACAGGACAATTTCATTCAATTATCAACCTGCTGCACATCTAACAAGATACTAATTAAACCTAAGAAAACAAATGTCATGGTCTTCACCTCAGCCAAGAAATTATCCATTATCCCCTCTGTTCCCTTAAAAGATCTTAAAGAAAATATAATAATTTGTCACTGAACAGAGGTATCCATGTCTTCTTCTTGACCCATGTTTCTCTTTTGCCACACATATAGATTTTGTTACTAATAAAGTTCGTGCTTAATTAAATCTATGTTATAAACTCAGTCACTTCTTCTCACCCACTGCTTTTAAGGCCATTACCAAGAATATTTTAATGCCCAAATTGTTATTATGGCCTTCCTTTTGTCTTAATACAGACTGTTGAGAATAAATCTGCAGATTCCTTCCATTATCAGATGCCCAGATGTGCCATTGCCATATGCTAAAAAATTCCAAATGGCTTTTATTGCATCATAGGGCCACTTTTCTTTTAAGTACTTTAATTTACAAGGTTCTAAAGTATGTTCACTGTTCTCTTCTAACAGTTAAACTCCCCTTAAAAGGACAACCCAAATGATCTCAGAAATATACAGAAGAACAGTTTTTGTCTGGTATATTTTCCATTTAAAACCACTGTAAGTGAGAGATCCTTCACTAGACAAGGTTTTAAGTCATTAACCTGCAACTGCTACCATAACAATAGTTAGGTAACTTACCACTCTGTCACAAAAACTACAGAATACGTTTAAGAAACTTTTCTCAACCTCGTGACGTACCCACTCTGGGCCACTAATCAAGGAGCCTAAATCCTCACTATTGGCACTGGAGAGGGATGTTCACTTGGAACAGAAATGGTTTCACCCAGTATTGCCAGATGCAGCTCTCTGCATAAAGCTCAATTTCCCCTAAGAGCACACAGTGAAGACAGTCTGTGGGCTGGGTCCTCTCTCTCTCCTGTTTGTCTTTTCGGCTTTTCCCAGTTAGGGGTCGCCACGGCGGAACTCCGGTCCGCTAATGATTGGCAGTAGATTTTTTTATGGTGCCAAGTTGCCAGCCCGACGCCCAACCTTCAGCGAAGGCACGCCCATTCACGCATGTCTTTTGGAGGCCACTCGACCACGGGGAGGACATGCAGACTCCACACAGAAGGCACTCCAGCCACGAATCAAACAGGAGAAATTCTTGCTGTGAGGCAACAATGCTACTGCTGTACCACCGTGGCTTCCCCAATAAGACTCCATACTGGCAAAGGTGTAGGGTGGAGTCCTCAACAGGGTGTCCAAGCCAAGTCCTCCGGCACCCTCTCTGTGGAACCAGTGCTTCATCTCTCTGCTCCAGCCAGCTCACACACACACACACACACACACACACACACACACACACACACACACACACACACACACACACACACACACACACACACCTGGGAAAGGCTGGCACAGATTTACTAGCTACGACCCCTTCTGCCAAGACTATAAGGTAGTGACTCTACCACCAGACCCTCCAAAGCAAGCTACTCTAAGGCTCTTGCAAGGGTACCCAATTATACTAAGTGAAATTAATATTAATACAAATGGTAGTGTTTGGCCAATACTGTAAGGCTTTCATGAGTGGCCAGAGCTGTCACCAAACATGTATATATATATATATATATATATATATATATATATATATATATATATATATAAAACAGATTAATATATTCTCTAAAAGACCAGCCAGAATGAAAAGTTTAAATATATTTAATAGTAAATAATAAAATAACCTGAAAATACTAAATATCTGTTTATAATAAACACCAAAGTTTTAATCACAGAAAGTATTAAAAATAACACTGGTGGACAGCTTTACACAGTTACAGGAAAAACAATACTTAATTAATCTCACTATATTTTCATGACTAATCTAAAGAATAATTATTCCCTGGTTACTTACTAGTGCAGGGCAAAATGAAGAAGGTGAAGGGTTCTTCCTTGTCAGGATACAAAAACAGATTGCTATAAGACTTTAGTCTCACCTAGTATTAAAATATCATTTTTAGTGATGGATTACAGAATGAAATCACATACATCTGGTCTTTTGACTTCTAGTTCCCATGCTTCCTCCCTTGGCTAGAAGCTGTCAGGATTTAGCACATATGTGTCAGTAATACCCACACAGGGAGCCTTCTTAAGATCTGCTGCAGCTCCTGGAAGTCATAAAACAATTTCAAACCTCCATCCTTCCAGAGTAGCAATTAGTTCACCCCAAAGACAATGCAGGAAGCTTCCTAGTACAGACATTTTGTCTCTGGCTGCATTGAGAAAAGTAATATACAGTCTTTATGGCTTAAGTCAGGTAATTTCATTTCAAGCTATTTTTAAAATTTGAGATTAACCTCTTCTCTTCCAATATCCTCTGTTAAACATATACATTTAAAAAAGTTGCAATAATGCATGTATATTTCTTTTTCTGTTCAGTAGGGCACACTGTTGGTACATTTGTAACACAAGCAGCTTTACAAATGAATTTTACAATGCAAGCATCTGCGCAAATCAGTTTGATATACGAATGACATATAATTCTTTACACATCCAGTGGCATAGCTGCCAATACCTTACATCGTCACAAACCTCATAGTATGACATTTTACGTGCATAGTTCATTTGTATTTATGAGTGTTTTTTATGTGTTATATGCATGACTACACTGTATTTTATGCACAGCATGGCTTGTATTTGTATATTTTTTCCTTCCTTGTACTTATCTCAATGCATTCTGACTGTTTTATCTTAGTCTTACCCTAGCTGCATTGAATCTTACCATTACATACTGAATTGTGCCATTTACTCGTCTGTATGTGATAATGTTGATTTGCAAAATCCCAATGCATTTTCTGCTCTTTGAGCTTGGTTCATGACTGAAAAGAGTCAGTATACTATTACACTTCCTGGTGAACAAATAGTTATAAATAAAATAAGTAAATAAGATACAAGATACAATGGAGTATGATGGAGCAACTCAACAAGTTAATGCTGAGGGAAATGACAAAGTGGGCTGAGAAAATAACTTCTAAAAATTAATGCATGGAAATGACAGGAGAAGGTGTGAAGCAAGGAGAAGAAGCCTTGACTGTTATGATGCTGGGCTTTATGCAGCCAAATGCTTTTTCATCCTTGTTTTATTAGCTGAGTTACAAAAAGGCTAAGCTAAAAATCTGGAGTAACACTTTTTAAAATATATTCTGAAGCTTTTGACTTTTTGAAAAGTGAAGTTTTCAATGCCAGTTTCACTTTCTAGTACAATGTAACTTTAACAGCTGTTATGTTCTTAAACCTGGCTGAACTGAGTTTTATAACATAAATAGAGCTACCTTTATGAAAAGCTTTAAAAGAGTTGTAGCTTTCTTTGTTCATAAGGTAATATCTTAACCATTTTATTAATCATATGAGATAGATTTTTACTGAAAAAAATGTCATGGTGTACATTACAGTTTGTGAGTACTGGCACAACTTGAATAATCTGCAGTATCCTTTATGTATATTCCTTATGTGTATCTTTTGTAAACTTTGACTAGCATGTGTGTCTTGGCATCTTAAAATGGAAAAACACACAGGTGTGTCCTGAAAAAGTCAAATTCCTTTACGGTAAGCTAAATCAGTTTTGACAAGCTAAATCATCTAATGAATTGTTTGCATTTCATTTTCATGTGCATTTCATTAGGAATTGTCATCATAATGAAGAACAGCGAGAAACTATTTTTAGAATTATTTATTTTTTTGCCTGGAAATAGCAGTCGTCGTTTGACTATTAGTTGAAAGCTGTAGTGTAGGAAGCTTGCACTGCTTTAGGGAATCTAACATCTGAAATTACATTGATTAGTACGAACAGTGGTAAAAAGAAACATATAGCCATAGCCATTTGACTGTTTGTGAGCTAGGGTGGGGATTCCTTTTCTCAAATTTAGGAAGTTTCACATGTTTTATAAAGAGTTGTTTTGTATTGTTTTGCATTGTATTGTGGAAGTAAGGTTACTGACCTCTTAGAAAGCTACACTGCTTTGTCAGAGCCAGTCATTATGGAACTCATGTTCAAGGCATGTGCTCGATACATATTTTCATATACCATGAATCTCAGACACTGACTGTGTACGTGTGGAACCATTGTTTGAGTGTTTGCATTACCAGTCAAAACAGTGGAATACATATTTTCAGAATGTATTGGCCAGAAGAGCTGCAATTATGGGGGGGGGTATAATGTTGTAAAAGAGTTAGCACCAGCATTCAGTTGGACTAGTTAGCTTATTAATCTCCTTCTGTTTGTGATACGACAAATGTCAAAAACTATCTCCAGGCTCTGTGGCACAGTGGAATGAAGCCGTCCATAACTGTGACCTAGATGACAACCCTATTTATATATAAAATTATTATCCCTCATACATGTATTGCCTACCACAGCACTCTCCCATATGTAATTCCAGCATATTATACTAACTCAGCTGTTTCAGTAAAATGCAGTCTATCGAAACTAATATTTTGATTGCAATAAAGAAGTCATAACCCTTCTACTAAAATGTATTCTGCTGATCTTGACTCCCAACTTTTACAACTGATTTTTTTTCTATATGCATAAAAACTGAATTATGGCTGTCTAATACTTTTGTAAATTCTGTCATTATTTTGAGCCGGCTTCCTCACCAAAACAGCTATTTTAGTCATACATTTATCCACCACATTTTCTATGAAATAATACTATTTTGTCTCTTCTGGGCAATTCACGTTATAATTTTATCCCAGTGATCTCAGACATTTTGTTTTGAAAGCAGGTATCCCTTGAAGGGTATTTTTTTCTAAGCACTAAAAGGTCTCTATTGTACACCCCCTTGTGTGATTTTTGTTACAAACTGTTGTAACCTTTGTTGTTCTTCACTGAGTTGACACTAACTTCTGCCTGCCTTACTCTGGATATTCTTTTACAAACTCCCTGTGTTAAGGGATAATGGCATCATACTAAAAGCTAGTTAGGTTTCTTCCAACACATGAAGTAATTCTGACAGTCTTCTTTGCTGCTTTCAAACAATATTCTGCATTCTTATTTTCTGTTGTGGCTCCTTTTCCACACATGCTGCTGTTGTTTCCCCTCCTCCTGTGTATTGTTTTTCTTTTGTTCAGCTCTCCTATATTCATTATTTTACTTAGAACTGAAGTTGCCAGTTTTTATACCATTCTACCCAATATATCAGATATATTCGTATCCTTTCTATACAATTTTGTGTATTAATTCTGTTGTAAAACCTTGTGTCATAAGTTAAAAAAGGTACACTTTTAGTTTAATGACTTCCTTTCTTTCCAGAGTCAACTCCATCCCATTTGTATTGACTATGACCATGCTAACTAGAACTATGAACACTAAAATGTGGTAAAGAAAAAAAAACAGCACAAATGCAATCATAAGAAGAAGACAGGAACAAACCACATATGATGAAACTGCAAAAGACTGCCCTAATACTAACCAATATGGTGTCCCATTTATTACTTCACATTCTTCTGAGGGGATGGAAATTTCATATGTCCATCTGCATCTTGTTGTTTAGTCAGTGTTTTACTTATGTTGACAGACCCTAAGTCGTTCCCCGGCATTCATGAAGCTCAGCGCAAGGCCGGCGTTAGGCTTGCGCTGAACGTGCGGTGAGAGGATGGCGCAGTAGCACCAAATACATAGTAATGAAGTCATGCTGCCGACACAGCCATGTGCACAGGAAAGGAGCATGAGTGCATAGGGCGTGTCGAAGTGCCGCACGAGGCATGGCAATGGCAGCTGTCGATGTGCAACCTAAACTGCTTGCATATAACAGGTTGCAAGATAGTAACCAAGTCAGTGTCCCTGGAGACTGAAATGTATGCAAAGCATGCAAGAAAGTACCTGCGAACACAAAGTGACGAAGCAAACAGAAATGCACAGTAGGGAATAATGGGCCCCTATCCCACGAACAAATGACATGGAAGACCATGTGGCCGTAGTCCAACGCAGTGTATATAGCCATACCAAGTGGAAGTGAAACACATCATATGTTAGCAATCCACCAGTAGGTACATCCAGCCCAATGGTGAGGGTCACCAGCTGACCCATAATGTGAGGAAGAGTACACAGCTGGGCAGATGTGTCCATAACAAAATACATGAGAAATGTAGATATCTAGCGACCGTACATCCGAATTATACCCCACAAGGCATGTAATAGTCACATACAAAAGGTATGTCTGTATTTCACATACCAAATGTGATAGGAAATAGAATAAGCATGTAAACGAAACAGAAGGAGCATGCAAACAGCCACAACAATAAGGACACATGTAGGCTGAAAGGAACAGTATTATCCGTACCATTGACTAGGATTACCACTTTTCCCACTTAGTGAGTGACAGTCCCTCTTTGGGCAGTTGTGTCCCGACAAAAACCTGTAACAATGGCAAATGTCCTGAGATTATAGGACAAAATTATTCCCTATACGTTATGTAATAGTTGCATTAAACAGGTTCTCTGTATCTAAATTACATAAATGTTATAAGAAACAGAATAAGCAACTGAACTGCTACAAGAATAAGCTTTTATATAGGCAAGACGTCTAAGTTCTATCCTGTGTACTGCTGTGGGTATGTGTCGGCCTGTAAAATGTGATGTGTATACCAAAAATGTCCCACTTTGGCCAATTGAAAAGGTGGCAACCCTACCGTCGACTGTGGGGAGGTGTTGTCCACTACAGTCAGATATGTGTATGGAATATATCCCATCCTGGACATAGGAAAAGGTGGCATCCTACCAATGAGTACAACAGGCCGCCAAAATCCAGAAGTCAGCGGTACAAGCCAAACTTGTCAGGATGTGTCACAGTCGAACGGGTAGTACCCGGGTATACCAAACATGTAATGAAAGAGAAGTATGGGCATGTACCTATGTGTGTGAGGTATAGCATGTGGAAAGCAAACATGGCAGGGTAGTCCACACAACCATACAGGTACCAGACACGTGTGGGGTATTCAGTATGTCACTCTGGCCGTGTCATGGGCCAACAACCAAAGCACAGATGTATGGGGTGTGAGGAATGTGTGTGTGTGGGGTGGATGGGTAATGGTACAATCCTCCAAGGTGATACTGTGTCGTATGCAGAATAGGTGAACCGGAGGTGTATGAGGGAGCAGCGGGTGAAGCTGTAAGAAACACAAACACATGTATAATCAGCTGCAATACAACCAGACAGGCCATACTGTAGAACACAATCCCACAAACAGATGAATATTGAAATGTGCGATAAAAATGTATAGATATGTCACCAGCACATACCCACAGATTGATCCTGATGGAACTGGCCATAACAAATGCAACACACCTGGATGGAACTGGCCATAACAAATGCAACACACCTGGATGCATAATGGACTACACAGCATCCCCTCCACATGACACAACCAGCTCCCGTCCCTGAACGTCCACCAAATCCAGCTGTACTAGGTCCACTGGTGTGGTGCAGCCACAGCTACACATAGTGACCACTACGCATATGTAGTAGGTAGTGTCACCCTAAGCAGTTGCAGGATTGCACACGACCTCAGCACATTTTCGTAACTGCAAAACGATGTTCGGTATACCTCTTGTTGTGGACCGGTACAATTCTTGGATATCCCTCATGGGATACGTAACTTGTGTAAACATTAGAATGGAAGACACAAAGTCCAGTCCTGTAGATATCTGGATAGAGGTTGGAATGTGCATTAGAGGTGTATGACACTGTCCAGCCCTAAGTGGTCATGCATAACCTACTACCCAGGATCAAACACTTGCCCGTGACGCACGTGTCCCGACACAAATAAGCGGAAATGTATTGCACACATTGGCATAGTGGCAAATGGTACAAGGGTGATGAAGGCACTGACGTAAACAGGATAATCCTGATCTACTGTGTGAGGGACACTTAATGTGTGTGTAGGTGTGACCGACCATACCTGTCAACCTCTGACAGCAAGATATCTGGACAAAGCCGTGAATAAATGTATACCTGTCAGCCTCTGAGAGCAAGATATCTGGACAAAGCCATGAATAAAAGTGGGACATAGGCCCAAAAGTATGGACAATTTGTAAAAAAAGTGAGAAAGTTGATAGAATAACAGTCTGTACATTGGCATTATTTTCCTGAAGTGTATGAAGTCTGAAACTCAAGTGTCTGTCATTATGTTCTGACTTCAGTCTTTAATGACTAGCTACTGATTTGCCAGAA
This sequence comes from Protopterus annectens, assembly GCF_019279795.1. Lineage (NCBI taxonomy): Eukaryota > Metazoa > Chordata > Ceratodontiformes > Protopteridae > Protopterus > Protopterus annectens. Next base: position 1,417,416,058 of record NC_056746.1, on the reverse strand, counting down.
AACAACAGTGTATTACAGAGATCCATACATATTTACAGTAACAAACCTTCACATTTGTTTACTGTACCACTGCATACCTGTAGTTAATTCATGTCCAAAATAATAATCCTCGTATGAATGCATACAGGAAATAGTCAAATGTGAATGGGAACACCCCTCACCGTGGATTATGTATTGTAACCACCCCCACCCATATTATGTATTGCCAACATAAAAAGCTGCTGACAGGTGCCAAAAGACCTGTGTCTGTAAACACAGGTAAACCTCTATAAAATGGACAAATGCTGTCCATGTGCTTCATCTGACATTTGAACTCAGTCAGGGCAGTTTCGTTCACCAGGCGGACAAGCCTAAACCCAGATCACCACAGGAACACCCTGACAATCAAAGACTTGTATGTGCCAGGACTATAAGCCTTGGTGTTCTGCATATCCTTGGAGTGATTAAATATGCAGCTTGGGTCCAGAGCAGTAGGGAATAGGGAATGTGTAATATGTAGTACCGTGTTTTTCCCAGCAGGAGAATGGATGCCTCTGTTGTAAGTGAAGCGGTGAGGCGTATGTTAATGTAGCTATGTACTATGGGTATGCATACAAATGAGTCAGAACACAAATAGTATAGTGGTGACAGCATCCGGCCAACGTGAATGCAGTCCCGGGTCAACTACAACTTCAGCACATATGAGTTAATGAATGCGTGTGTGCTGTAAAGACATTTAAATATGTAAAGGTGAACGTGTGTTTTGCATATGTCCGTTAACCGGATTACAGATATTGTACTGGTACCGTCACAATTAAGAAAGCCCACGTAAGCACAAAGACTTACTAAACATATGTAACCCACAATAAGGATATGCAAGTGTGCCTGTGCGTGTGTAATCCACTCACAGCATAGCAAATGAATGCTGTTTTCTACACGTTTATTTATATATCTATATACGGATATATATATTTGTGTATAGATATATATCCACAAACTTAAACTAAATATATGAAATAAAGAATGTACAGACATATGTATATATGTGTATATATATATATATATATATATATATATATATATATATATATATATATATATATATATATATATATATATATATATATATACATACACACACACACACACACACACACACACACACACACACACACACACACACACACACACACACACAAAATTACATTAATCGATATAAACATAACAAACACAGAAACATTTGTCCTTGTAGATATAAAACATGTATATAAAAAGGCTGCACATCATAGCTGTTATGGATAGACATACAGACATGCAAGAAAGGTAAATACACTGCTGCTTTCCAAACCATTGCCCGGAAAGTATCAGTGTGGCAAATCTGCAAGTTTGACTATTTAAACATGGATATAGGCGTCCTTTGCAGGATTCCAAAAAGTGTTGTCTAGCAGCAACAGTCACTAATTATCGACACTAAGGAAGTCACATTGGCAGCTACAATATAGCTGTACATGCAGTAGTAGCTTGTGCAAGGGTAATAACACATGGGTTGACAGAATGTATGACATATGTCCCGATACGCGGAGAGTGGATAGTGCTTAGAAGTATCTTCATACTTTATTATCTCTCACATTAAATATGTCTTATGACTACTGTGGAGGGGTGTCAGGTATGGGAATCATGGGTATGCAAGAATGGGCCTAGGTTCACAGGTGTTGGTAGGCACAGATTTATTGGGTCTGCCCCATGGGAGTGATTAATATTCCTATGTGGGTATAGCACACACCTATACCTTCCAAACAGGAAAAACCCATCTGCTGGATATTGTGTAAACCATTGTGGGAAGACGTAGGGACTTATATCAGTGTCATGTAAGTGATTATCATGGACATACATGAGTACAAATAAGATGGTAACCATACCTCTCAACCTTTCAGAATAAGACAGCTGGACAAAGGCATATTTAAATAAGTACAAATAGGGGCTATGTTAAATATTCCTCTGACAAAGTTAGAGCGTTGATAGAATAATGGATAATTCATTAGTATGAATGTTTTGAGGGTTATTAGTTTTAAACTACTAATGTCTGTCATTATTATCTAACCTCACAGTCCTTAATGACCTGCCACTAATTTACCAGAAAGGCACAATAATAACAAAGAAGGAACAACATTATAAGTCTAAGTTCAGGACATTTAACCAACACGTGTACAGTTGAGAGGTATCAAGGTAACCCTGTTCTAAATAAATGTACAGAACTAGTGATATCAGGTGGACAGGTGTGAAGAAAGACGGGATGACAAATGACAAAACATGTACAAGTCAAAAGCATGTCCCTCGATAAATGTGAATGAATACTTATGCCCTGTGATAGTAAAAGTGGAAGGTTAATAGTGTCCCTCAGGGTGTTATGCAGTGTCCCCGATACAGTGTCCAGTCTCCCACATTCGCATGTGAGTTCTGTCACTGATGGACATCGCAAATACTGGCGAACACATAAGGTAGATGATAGCATAATATGTTTTGATTAGCACCTGTTGGCTTTTGTGAGGAACACAACACTCTTGGCGGGTGTGTCCTGCAAAAGGAATGTAATGGCATCTGGCCTGTGATTTGTTCTTGTGTGCAGTGGTGTAATACAATGATGTATCTTGTATCAGAAACAGATACATGTGATAGGAAACAGTATTATCGACTATACTACTCCAAGAAAACTCTGGAGGTATGAAAAGTGTTGAAGTAGTCAGTTCAGTATTGACCGCAGGTATGTGTTGACATGTCATATTTCACAGCTGTATAAATAGTACCTGTAGGGCTGTCACCATTACAAATGATGAAGATGGGAGATGCTTTGTAGAAATGTCAGACATAGCAGGTCAAACCATACCTACAGCCATGCATACTCCACAAATAGACATATTAGCACACATCAAAGCTTAGGCCAGGGGTCATGTAGCCTTGGCCAGCATGTATGAGTAGAGGAAGTGTAGAACAAGGCAAGATGTCTACCGAGCTATTCAGCAATATCCTGTAGGGGCGTGTAAGACAGCCCCTAAACTGAACACTGCACGGACAATGTTAGGATATGCAAATTACCCCATTTGTAGGTGAAAGCTAGGCAAATGATGTAAATCTGCGATACATGTAACAGTAAGCTGTCCGTGCAAGAGTAGAGTTATGTACAGAAATGTACTCGGATGTTAACCGAGTTACGTTCTGCAAGTAGCTAAATGGAGCAATGTCAGCTGCAAATAAAGGATGAATACAGTTGAAGAAGCATGCCAATGGCCAAATATAAGGCCAGTGGCATATTTCTCCATTGTAAATTAATAAAACTCTATTTGTCCTCCCCCGATCTCCGGTGTGTAAGCATAGCGCAGTGGCGCAAAAATGTGCTGCGCTTTTAAAATAAGAGAAATATTTAAAATACACATAGACGTTGTAATTATCATTAACAGTTAGTTCGCCATGCAGATGAATGGCAAGCTGAAGACAAGATGGCTACTGAGTACTGGTTGCTGTGTGTAGAAGCGCTCTGTCAGAGATGTAACCAAGCATTAGTAGGCAATCCGATGCAATTGAGGCTGAGGATAGTGAATCACAATTTGTCATGCCATTTGGGCCAAGCCACTACAGTGGAAGAGTAGGTTAAGGGGACTATCAGAGTAGAAGATAGGTGACATCATGAGTGTGTATGTATAATCATGAGTGTGTATGTATAAAACACTGTAATCCTGTTGGAGCAATGTGTCACATATTTGCTGTCAGTTACTCATCAGTGGAAGAGGCGTGTTATGATCTGTCCTAGGTACAGTCAGGAAACTGATGGTGTACGCCATGGATATCACTGAAGTTTCATGCAAACCTGCTGACAGCGTGTTCCCGCCTGTGCGCACCTTTAAGCCCGAGTAAGCATGTGTGCGTGCATCAGCCCGTTGAAGAATGAGTAATCTAGTGTAAGCATGTTGAAGCACGTGTAATGTCGTGTAAGCCAGTGTACACGTTTGTAAGCATGTATAAATCTGTACTACACACATCATACACGTACTGCATACTCTGAAACACATGCTGCCAATACTACACACGTCAGTCAAATGACACATGGATGGATAATAAATCATCAGAATCAACAGTGCTGTAAACTATACTACATTGATGGTCATAGCTGCAATGCATCATGCCTGCTTACATACACCTAGAAGGATATCACACTTTGTGTTAACTACATTTTAACATTAATACAGTGCTATAAAGCCACCCTGAGCATCAGCACCATGTTAGTCTTTTCCTGCATCTATGTTACACATTACAGGTGGTGGCACAGGTGTCATCATATGCACAGGGTATGGTGTTTCCTTTTCAGAGCCTGTCACTGAGCCATCCAAGCAACATGTAAGTATGTGTGTGTGTGAGGGACAACAGTGTTTGCATGGCCCAATGTTGATGCAATGTATGTGTGTATGTGTTAGCCCTAGCTGTTTGTTTCATGTGTGTGTCTGCATGTACACAGTTTCTGCATGTGTCATGCATATACAGGAGGTTGTGGGACAGTCACAGACCGTACCTGCCAGGCTGTAGAGATCGCCATTACTGGCCATGGACACCCCTGCATGCATTCAACAATATTCCAGTCCTGCACCTGTCAATGTATACACATACATTCTTGGGATCTGTATCACAACCTGTGGATAAATGGGAGTCAGTAATGTTAACCTGATTTGCATAGTTGTGTCAGGTAATACATAGTCATATGAGCCATACTCATCCTACAAAGTAACAACCACTGCTGACTGTTGCTGAGATGTGCACACAACTGTTTAAAGGTGCTGTACTATCATTGTTGTCAATGTCCCTTGTAATAACCAGCAACAGAATAACTGGTCACTACACAACTATAACCCAGGATCACTACAGCACACAGTATGTGCACTATCAGAGAGCCATATCAGATTTACATACATCAAAAGTGTTCACGTACAGATAATGCAGTACATTCAATAGTGCTAATATCCACATACATATCAATATCTATCTACATTACATCTATAGAAATAGAAATACTCACACACACACTTGGCAGGGTTGAGATCAGAACACAGACCTAACTACCTTATCACACTACAGCATTATGCATGTACAGAACGTGTTACCATGATTACTAGATGACAGCATTCACACAAGCATATGTCCAGCTTGCTGGCATCAGCATCAAAGGCAAAGACACAGTACGGATTCTACGGAGAGTGAATAGTGTAAAAGCAATGTACTGTTCACATGCAGCGGGAAACTCTCACACACACATACACATGTGGCAGGATGGGGATTAGAACACAGACCTAACTACCTTATCACACTACAGCACTATGCATTTACAGAACGTGCTACCAAGAGTACTGAACACAGCACTCCCAGAGGCATACTTCTAGGTGGGTGACATCGTCCTTAAAGGCAAAGACGCCGATAGGGAATGTATGTGGTGTGAGGCATCTAAAAGCATTACCATGTCCCCAGGCAGATTGGTAACACACACACACGCACACACAAATGCACACACTTGGCAGAGCAGGGAGTCGAACATACACCTAACTACCTTATCACACTACAGCAATACGCATTTACAGAATGCGCTACCGAAATTACTGAACACAGCATTCCCACAGGCATACTTATAGGTGGGTGACATCATCCGAGACATCTAAAAGCACACACAAATGCACACACTTGGCAGAGCTGGGAGTTGAACATGCACCTAACTACCTTCTTACACTACAGCAATACGCATTTACAGAATGTGCTACCAAGATTACTGAATACAGCACTCCCAGAGGCATACTTCTAGGTGGGTGACATCATCCTTAAAGGCAAAGATGCCAATAGGGAATGTATGTGGTGTGAGGTGTCTAAAAGCATTACCGTGTCCCCAGGCAGCTGGTAACACACACACGCACACACACACTTGGCAGAGTTGGGAGTCGAACATACACCTAACTACCTTATCACACTACAGCAATGCACATTTACAGAACGCTACCAAGATTACTGAACCCAGAGGCATACTTTAGGTGGGTGACATCATCCTTAAAGGCAAAGATGGTCCCCAGGCAGCTGGTAACACACACTTGGCAGAGCTGGGAGTCAAACATACACCTAACTACCTTATCACACTGCAGCAATACGCATTTACAGAATGCGCTACCGAGATTACTGAACACAGCACTCCCAGAGGCATACTTCTAGGTGGGTGACATCTTCCGCAAAGGCAAGGACGCCGATAGGGAATGTATAGAGAGTGAGCAGTCTGAAAGCATATTACTGTCCCAAGATAGACGTCGACAAACACATGGCAGTTGTGTGATTGGGGCAAATAATATCTATGAAGCACCACGACAACACTACATAGATATGGGACACGCCACAGACAGTACACCCTGCAAGGCAGTCAACCAGTGTGTTCAATGTCGGCATCCATCGTGACGTTATAAATGGACATCTGTTGCCTGGATGTCCACCATCACTATACAGGATGTCAATGGCCATGCCCATACACAGAGGCACAAGGTGTCACTGGCCATGCCCACACGCTTAGCATCACACGTCCGTTTGGAATATACTGCATGTCCATCTACACAATGGCGTACTGGGCATGCTCACACACTTAGCAGTTGCAAAGGGCCATCTTGCATGCACACGGATTCTAAACACGTAAGGGTGCAGTTTGGAATGTACTGTGTGTTCAACTACACAACAGCATACTGGGCATGCTCACACACTTAGCAGTTGCAAAGGGCCGTCTTGCATGCACACAGATACTAAACATGGAAGGGCACAGTATGGTATTACTGTCCCCACGTACATGATGGCCACTCACATGTATTGACCAGTACACACAGGAGCCATCACAGATGTCTCAGGTGCAGATCAGAGGTACACACCGCAGTCTACAATGTAGCCATCAGACACCACCATGTCGTTGGACCAGCAATACATCAACACAACACCATGTGATGCATGACCAGTGGACTCTGCATAGGTGTACAGCAACTGTGCAGACTACACATGTACCGGCAGTGTTCCATCATGTGTTATGCATTGCAATGATACCACTGTACATAACCAGGTTGGCTCTACACATAACAGGGGCCCTGGGTCTTACACAGCTGTGACAGATGATTGTCACTGTACACCAACGAACACACATGTTCAGATATGTCATACATGTAATTGCAGTGGATATGTGCATGGACCACACACACAACACATGTGTACATAGCATAGCTTTTGCTGTCCTCCATGCAGACAAGTGGCTACAGCAATCATACTCACGCAAATGGGAGGTGGGTCCATGGCTGTTGAATACCAACAGTACATGAGGTAGCAATGTTGACCGAGTACACATTCCCTCTGTACTAGTTACCCATGACACCCATCATATCATACAACAGTCCATGTGTTATGTATGTCAACACACATGTCCACCGATTGTAATGCATACAAACATGGCTACATGACAGGCATGTAGGACCAACACACATGTACAAACTGTAGTGTGCATGCAGCTGCCATGCATGTGCAGTAGCTGATGTAAGTAACTCATCTGTGCCAAACTACAACATGCAGTTGCAATGCAGCCCCATCATTGACACCTGTATATGGTGACATACTGACAGTACGGTAGGATGTACATTAGGTATGGATGGATGTGTGTACATAAAGTGGTGATCCACCTGTGTAGATGGATGTTCACCAGGTATGGCTCACAGGTGTGTCACATGCCATCATACCATTACATGTGCAAACAGTACGCTATGTTACTGTTACCTGACGGTGAAGACATAATACCTACACAGCGGTCAGGTGTTACCGACTGTATGTCACTCAACACCTGTAACACTTACATCCTCCTGTGTGCATATAGCAGCACAATTGCCAGACATAGCGTTGGTACACATAATGCGGCCAATACTGCTGCATGTCTGTCAGACGTATCATCACATAGCAGGTGTATCATTCACAGTACTGCCATGTGTGTTTGCATGTGTGACCATATATGCCACATATGGTGGGGAATACATCCCAATTGTGACACACCCCTGTACACTGTTGTAGACATCTGCACATACTACAGTGTGGAAAACATGACGTAGGCAGGTGTGGTGTGTGTATCACACACATCAGCTATCCATATATGTATGACAGTTGTGGTCTCCACAGTGTGTGTGTGTGTGTGTGTGTGTGTGTGTGTGTGTGTGTGTGTGTGTGTGTGTGTGTGTGTGTGTGTATGTATGGCTGTCTGGTGCATGGAGTGTGGGTGTATGCTACTATATGGAACACACAGGATCCCAACCCCTCATGGTAATGAAGTCAACTACCCTGTTGATGCCATTGGTCTCAGCCGTACTGGCTACCTGTACATGTCCCTTCTCTGTGTCGCGTCGTGTGGGTGCACAGTACTGTGAGGGGATGACCACATAGGCAAGTGTCCTCACCTCAACACTATGGGGTGTGCGTTATAGTGTTGTCGACCCCGTGAGTGTGGGCATGTTCCTGTACTGTGACAGGGTATTACTGCAACACAGTGAGGCCTCATGCTATTAGGTGGCCTCTAACGTTATCATTGTCCAGACTGCTGTGTACAACCCCTGCACCATGTCAACATACCTGTGATGTGACCTGGTATGGATGTCACGTCTCTAGCCACTGTAGCCTATTACACTGCACACAGGCTGCTGGATCAGTATATGTGTGGACATCTGTGGTATGTTAGACTTTCCAGCTGTCCGGTTGAGGCTACATATAGCATGCTGAGATTGCCATACGTGCCTGTGAGTACTCCACAGTTACACATGGGAGACTGCAAACACTGCTACCTGTAGACACATGCAAGTAGACCATAAGGATGGAACCTGGGCATCATTACCAACATGCTGTTACTGTTGTTACTGAGACACATACTGTGAACATATAACAATGCATGCTACACCTGTACTACATGGTTGTGCACGTATAACAATGCATGCTACACCTGTACTTCATGGTATGTCTGGTGCGTGTCAACAGTACACAACCAATGTAAAATACACATCTCTCACCATTCTTTCACAACTAATGTAATATACACTTCCCTCACTAGTCGTGCACAACTAATGTAATATACACATCTCACTATTCTGTTCACCCTGTGCATCAGACCATTTGAGCATGTCCCTGCATCGATGGTGTGGATGACAGGGATGTGGCACAGGCTTCATCATATGCACAGGGTGATATTGTGTGGCAGGGGCGTAGGCTGCACCAATGACATCATGTGTGTGGGTAAGGGCCGGTGATATGAATGGACATGTTTGTTCAGTATGCATGTGGGTGTTGTGGTGCCCTACAGATGTGTTTGCTGTGTTTGCTGTGTGCGTGTATGCATGCACACAGTTCTGCCTTTTTTGAGGCCTACACAGGGGTATTATTGACAGCTGCAGATTGTACAGACCAGGTTGTACAGCTCACTGTGTCCGGCCACAGCCACGTGACCTGTGCCTGCCAGGGGTTGCACGGGCACTACCAGGCAGAGGTACAGATTGTCTACTGTCTGACGACACATGTCCACTGGAACCGTGTCCCCACTGGGAATGTTCAGGGCCACATCCACTTGGCCTGCTGTGTCCTGGTGTGGACAGCGCAGCACCAGCTGCACTGCTACTGCTACCGGCACTATGGGAGCAGGCATGTGAGGTGGCATGCTCATGTCAACCTGCACTAGGTGGTATAGCTGGCCTACGTCCACGTGGCCTATGCCTCACTCCTACCAGATGTTCCAGCACAGACAGCTCACACTCACGGATTGCCATGCCACGGTCAAGGATTCCGACCATGTCACCCAATCACCTGTCCAGAACATCAGCAATCTGCTGTTGAGCATTTGCCAATGCCTGGATGTTGTCATTTAGGGTACAGATAGTAGCCCTCTGCAGCCTCTGCCCTTCTCTGTTCTGCTGTTCAGCACATGCCTGTGCTGCCATTACAGTCTGGAACATGCATCTTGTGATACTAGCTGCTGCGCTCTGTCCTGCAGGTGCATGTCTGCCAGAGGTCCTCCTACGAGCAGCACCGGCCACATGCCTGTGTGGCACATCTGCAGACATTACACTGACAACATGGTGTGGAGACACACCTTCTGTAGCCACCACATGTTCCTGTTCCACGCTAACAGATGCTGACTGTCCTTCCTCTATGGCCACTGATGATGCAGTATGTGTTGGCAGCAGAACTATGTGCGGGGAAGAGGGGGGCATAGCTGGGATGGCAACCGTTGGCACAGATTCAGTCTTGACAACCCAGCCTGTATCTCATGCATATGTTCATCACTGCTAGTATCTGTGGTGACACTAACATCAGATGGACCGCAGGAGGGTAACGCACCTACATCACCTGTGCATGCAAATAAAGGCTCTAAATTACAATAGACACAGACACACACACAGACACTCACACACACACACACACACACACACACACACACACACACACACACACACACACACACACACACACACACACACACAGATACACACGCACACAGACACACACCATGCATGTGATTTGACAGACGGCATGCAGCATGCCTGTGATACAGCTGACGGCATGCAGCTCAGACATTAATAGTGTTAGTAAGCATACCCCCTGGGGTGCACAATACAGCAAGCAGGTGTCATATCAGTAGCCATGCAGTTCACACAATCATGGTACCATGCATGCATCCCCGTGATACACCATGTGGACCAGAACAGGATAACAGTACACATGGCTGACGTGACCTTGACATGTAATCTGCTGACGTGTGCATTAACATGCATACATGTCTGACACAATGGTGTCCTGAAGTGTACAGCATTGTAATGGCTATCACATTGCGGTGTTGTCTGTATGCCCTACAGATAGAATGCATGTTTAGCAAATGTGCATGTGCATGGAAGGGTAGTATGAGCCGTCTACATTGCTCTACAGTGTGAAGTACAGACACTGTGCCATTGCATGGCATCATGAGGCATCTATATTGCTATACAGTACATAATATGTACACATTGCATAGCCATAACTGCATGCATACCCATGACATAACTGTGGATTGTGACCCACGATGCTGAGGTGTGTACACACCAAACCATGCTGTCATGTGACAGGTCACTGGAGGACCTACAGATGACACCCCTGCACAACAACTACAAAGTCTTAGCTGCCTGGCAACCATGTCCACACATAGTGGACTTGTCAATTCACCATGTCCAACATGACATTGCTGTACCACACACATGAGGTGCATAGCTAAAGGTGATGTCCTATAGCAGCAAGGGAAATGTACAGTATCTGTGGCCTGATGTGGTGTCAATGTCTGTGGAAGATGTAGAGGTAAAATCGCAAAGTCCAGAGCATGTACAGGAGCAAATAGGCAGTCCACCAATGCGTAAATAAGTAATGCAATTCCAAAATACCAGAACGAACTCATAAACTGGTACTAGTATAAAAACACCTTTTATTCGAACAACTAGTAAGCACTTTCACCCTGAGGCTTCATCAGACTACAAATCAGCAAAATCTTCTTGTCCTTATAAAGGGAGGAATGCAACTAATTAAACAATTAAACTCATAAAATCATTAAATACAATTAAACATTTAAAACAATAAGCATACACATCTAAAACAATGTATGTGCATACATAAAAACACTTTCATGATAAATAGTGATACCTTACACAAATAAAATCAATTCAAAGACTAAACCAAAACATTATGTTTAGGTTTGAATAGTCTTCTCTTACGTAAAAATGGATGTAAGCATACTTTGTCATTCAATCCTGGTGGTTTATCCGCTCTACAGTGGATAATCCAATGCATTTCACATTCCTCAGTATAGTTAGTTAAATTATCCCCTCTACCACTAGGTGCAATGCTTTGCATGACAAAAAACTTAAAATTATGTAACGGCCCATATTGTTTATAATGTTTGGCCAAAGCATTTTGTTCAGAACCAACCCTAATATGGTAAACATGCTCCCTGATGCGTTCTCGTAACTGACGATTCATTTTACCTATATAGAATGATGTGCATTTTACACATCTAGCAAGGTAAACCACATTTTCACTTCGACAATTAGTTTGGGTTTTAAAATAATAGCTATAACCTGTACTAGGATGTTGAAACACATTGTCAGTGTCAATATATTGACATTGCCTACATGAATTACAAGGAACAGTGTTGTATGTGGAAGTGATATTTTTAGTACTTAAACTACATGAGTGATAACACAACCTCTGTTTTAAGTTCATCTTATACTTATACAAGAACCTTGGTTGACAACCCATCACATTACTTATATCATTATTTAATGATAGAATATCCCAGTGCTTCATAACAATATTCCTTATAACATCAATGTCACTCGTAAAATATAACGGTACTTTCTGTCCATCTACTTCTCTTGGTGGTGTAATAAATACACCATCCCCATTCTCCGAGAAATAAGGACAAGCTCTACAAGTCCGTAAATCATTTACTATATAAATAGCTTTATCCACTTCTTTCTGCCTATAGCATCTTTCTTTTAATCTTTTTCTTAACTCTGATACCTCATATTCATAACCTTCATCCAGTGGATTCAACCTTGACGCTCTCATCAATTGTCCCTTGACAACATTACTAAAGACATAGCTAGGATGCATTCTATGCCTATGAAGAAGACTGTTCCTATAACATGCCATTCTATGCACAGAAGTATTCAATAAAGCACTATTGAGTCTCATGATATTTACATCAAGAAACGATATATTAGAAGTAGAGTAACACAATGTAAACTTCAGAAACTCAGTCAGATTATTCATAGTAGCTACAAAATCTAACAGACTACTTTCATCACCTCTCCAAATCAAGAAGAGGTCATCCATGAAATGCCTATAAAAACCTACATGATGTTTAAAGGTGGCAAGTGGAAGGAGCAGCTCTTCTTCCCCATCTGACATCACTATATTGGCGTAGCTACTGGCACAAGGAGTGCCCATAGCTACGCCATCTTTCTGTAGAAAAATGCCTTCATTGAACATAAACACGTTATTATACAACACTGTTTCCAAAAATAGTGCCAAAAGATCTACCATTTCATCACCCAAACTTGATTTCCTATTCAAATATCGTTGCACTGTGGTTACACCTAGATCATTCAGAATAACAGTAAACAAACTAACCACATCCAAGGTTACCATAACATATAGTTCATCGTCTCTTAGGGTTTTAGTATAACTATACAGATCTAATAAAAACTGCTTACTGTTCTTGAGAATCACATTATTAGTGTCGACAATAGGTCTCAAATAATACTCTAAATAAATTGAAAAAGGTTCTGTAAGCCAACCCTGACTTGACACAATAGGACACAGAGGTGGATTCAAAACCGATTTATGAATTTTGGGTAAACCTTGAATTACTGGTATACAGGGGTTATTAACCCTAAGATATCTGAACAATTCCAGAGAAATAATGCGACTTTTAACCAGGTCATCCAACATGTCATAGACTTTAAATACTTTATTAGTTACTTCCTACATATTAATCCTAACATAGGAAATTCCTTCATCTAACATAATCCTCATATTGTCAAAATAACTACTTCGGTCCAGCAACACAATAGGGCCCCCTTTGTCAGCAGGTCTAACCATAATTGTTCTATCTTGACACAGGTCCTGTAATGCTTTTCTCTGTAAAAATGATAAGTTATGTTTTACTTGTTTTTTCCTACACCTGTTACCTTTATTAAAATATTCATAAACATCATTCTCCACCAACCTTGAAAAAGTATCCAACAAGGGATGTAATATCAGTGTAAAAGTACTGGGAGCACGAAATAGATTCAAATGCTCATTTCCATTACTGGACTCAACATTATTACCAAACTCTAAACGTAATTGCACTTTCCTTACATACATTTTAACATCCACAATGACATCTGTTAAATCACTACCTACACTTGTTATACAACTCAAACCTTTATTTAGTACCTGTTGTTCATAATTACTCAAAACTCTATGTGAAAGGTTTACCACTAGTGAGGATCCACTCTCCCCCACAACTTCTTCAACGTGGGACCTGAGTAATCCCCCCCAACCCCTTCCGCTTCTGTCTCCCTCTGCTTGCAGACCTCGGTCTGCCGCGTTGAGTGAATAGATCTATCGGGAAAGGGCTTGGACAGTCAACACTTCCGATATTTTTTGTATTAACTGTTTTCCTTCTTATAACAGGTTCCTCCTTAGAGAAACTAGGCTGAACGGCAATATTATTAATGCTCTTATCTAACACAGCTTCATCACTAACATTGTCTAACACAACATTTCGTGTCGGAGCTTCTACATTGCTAAGCCCATCATTTCCTAACCCACCAAGTCCAACATTTACAACTTCATTTACATTTAAACTAACCACAGGTTTATTTACAACATTAGAAGGTAATGACTCAGGAATACTATTAACAACAGTGTTAAAATTCTGCCTCGGCCAAGTAAAGACATGGCCGAGTTTAAAATCTTTAACATCTCTCGCAATTTTATGTCTTTTCTGCTCAAAAATTCATTTCTCAAAAAGCATTGCATTATCCAACAATTTTTCTAGTCCAATCTCCACTTTCGGAGAAACATACTTAACACTAACATAATTAAATAAATCAGTCACTCTTTTCCTCAGGGAATCCTCTTCCGAGCGATGGAAATCATTCAGTAATCTCATGTAGTTGAAACTAAGTTCTAAATTGAGTTGCTGCCATTTGTACAGCAACTCTGGATGTAAATTGCCAGAAGTGGGCATTTTTAAAATGCGTAGCCCACGTGGTACTAGGCGTTTCTGTATACACGCCTCAAAATGCTGGCGCTGTAATTGTAATTTTTTCAACTTTAAAAAATCAGACTGTATATGGCTGTCCAATGATCTTTGTGCTCATGGATGGCACCCTGTCATGACATGGGTACCTTGTATGACTACCTACGGGGCCTGGAGACATCACCAGGTCAAAGAGGTGTACTGCACAGCACCATCCCTTACACAGTGTCCATAATGTTGACCACAGCCTAGGTGATAGTTAATGGGTACAGGGATGTTCACCTAGTGGTGACAATGCTGATATCATCCATCAGACTGTGCACATATGTCACACACCTCACCCACACAGCCCATTCTGTATGTTGTTCACAACACTGACACAGCTATTGCTCATAGGTCATGGCCATTCACATCCTTATATACACAGATGCCTAACATTTGTCTGTGTGGTATGGGTTACAATGAGGGTGGAGTACAAAACATTAACCCTGTTCTACTGTAGATGGCACCAGTGTGATATGCACATGTCACTCTGGCACCTTTTGTAGTTGTTGTGAGTCTGTCAACAGGCCACTTGTGAAACACTCCTGTGACATACAAAGGTATTTGTAATCAAACATCCGTACTGTCTTGTACATCTGTACTGCTAACACCTAGAGTGATAATGGTTCATGGACATGCACACCATACTCAGCAGGGTTATAGTGCGGTACCACCCATTATGATTGTCGTCACCACTTGTGGGTTGATATTATCCAACACCCTATCTGTATTGTATGTTCATGCTAGGCACTTGTTCAGAACTTGTGAGCATGTCATGAGCTACTGATTTCTATAGCACCCATTCCACACCATTTCCCACAGGTACACTGGCTGTCCTAAAATTTCCAGCTTGCTTACTGTACAACAGCTGTTGTACACATGTAACTCACATATCCTGTGAGACATGGTTGTATATACAGGCATGTCCAACTGTCACATACCAGTGCTATTGCCTGTCTATATGATGGATATGTCGTACATGTGGCAATAGAGCAATTGTCTCATGTACACATTAAATGCTTGCCTCCCAACATATGACACTACAGCCTGTGGGGGATGCAAGTATGCAGCCCTGCTGGGGGTAATGCTGTCACCAACCCTGACTGCACCTGACAGTCATGTTGGGATGTGTAACATTCGCAACTCACCCCACACATCACATAGTCTCACATGATCTCCACCACAGGCCACACATACGGGGACAACTTGTGCAGTACCTCTCCATACTCTGTGTAGGCATCAGAGGCAGCCCCCATCACGGAACACAACATCACCAACTTATAGCCCACAGACTCGTGTGCCCATCACATACAGCCAATAGGGTGTTATAACATACACAACACAACAGTCATAGGTGACTCTGTAGGCGGTCACACTGCAGTTCCACACAGCAGGCTACACAAGGCGATAGTCGCTTACATCTTGCTGTTGGGTAACTGGTTCTGCAACATAACCTATGCACCCATGCCACACCTCACCACGTACAATGTGACTGTCATTCTCCATGTTAGTGTGACTGCCCTGAGATGCCACTTCATAGACTATGTGCAAGGACATGCAATAGCTCACCAGTCTTGTAGCCCTGAAGGTGTGGGCCAATCCCTTGGGAGCATTATGCATTCATCCAGACCCGATACCACTTTACAATAACTGACTGTGTCACTGCAACAGTTGCGTATGCTTCTGCTGTCATTCCACAGGCATCTGGTATCTGTCTGCTTTAAATGACCTGGTCAAACACAATGCTTTGGCACAGATGACCTGCACCTGTCAGCCCTGGGAGTACAGATCACATGTGAGGCTCTTGCTGCTTCTATACTGCCTGTCTTGCACAGCTTCCAATAACAGTCACTGGCAGAATGGGAACTGGCAAGCAAGACATGGGGTCATGTGACACAATGCTTGCATCTTCCTGTGTGATGCACGCAGGCAAGGCACACCTTATAATGCACCACTCCAATATCTCTGCAGTGACTGGGACCTTCCTCTAGGCTCTGCAGAGCACACCTGCAATGACAGGTTATAGACAGACCATACCTTTCAGGCACATACCTGTACCGGCACACCCACAGCTGAGGTGTTCCCATATCCCACTATGTTGTACACACATCCTGGCTAGTTAATTAGCACAATGCATCAGAGGTGCTCCACGTGCAACTAACTGTGTCCGGAACCGCTATACACATTGTAACCAGCTACAGATTCAACAACACACCCCACGGTTTCCAGACCTCATTTGTTGGTGTACTGGACAGTAGGGCTCAGACAGCTACTACTGATGTGTGACTGACACTACTCCACACTTAACTGGGATAGCCACTCATGTACCGACACATCCGTGAGTCATAACCTACACTCGGCTGGATCAACCCATACACACCACCTCCAAGACCAACATTATCCTTGACATGAACACTACCAACATTTGACTGGTGTTCCACACCTGAGGTTATCCCCTCATTGGTGGATTCCGAACATATGCTAATCACCCTTGTTAGCCACATCCCGGCACCACACCCTTCACGGCATACACAGTACATGAGTACTACAACACCTACTACAGACGTCTTATGACAGTGGTTGTTGATGTCATGACACCCATGCAGATGGACAATACACATACAAATGCTGAAACATACCCCAGTGCACTTCATTAGCATGTACACAACTGCATGGATCATGCTATTCCACACAAAGCCATGATGGTACACACCAGATAACAGACACCACTCTGGTGGTCATGTTCCATGGACATAATGTACAACAACAGGTGGAGGCTGTTGTACAGTGGTGTACAATCCCATGGGTGGGGTAGCTCACTGGTCAGCCTCGGTAGGGCCATGGGATCCCTCATCACATACTCCATGACTAGCTACGTAAACATTACTGTGACACATTCCGGGGTGTACCACAAGGCATTATGGTGGTATGTCAGTAGTCAATGGCAACACACACATCTGCTCTCAGATACAACAGTCACTCAGGAACATTACAGACCCAGGTGATGTAGGCAACATACTGGCGGATGGATTCAATGCTAACATTACACCCTCACACTCACTACAGGGCCACAATCCATGCAGGAACATTGCGGTATCCCTGCGATCACACCAACACAGTACTAACCTGCACTGTATATGTCCTGGGACACTGGCCCCATGTCACCTTCCAAAGTCCCAGGCTGTGATGTCCACAAACCTCTGAATGACATGTCTCCCCACTAGGCCACTATGTTCAGTAATAGCCTTGTATCAGACATTGTGGACCCTGAATGGCACACAGCAACAGTTATCACACTCCACACAGGTGGCGCCACAATGCACATGTGGGACTATAGTCCTACACACCTGACTGGACTGTTCTGCACGGCTATGGGGCACATCATCATGGACGTCATTCACAGAGAAATTGTTGGGCTTCGGTCCTGTGATGCCACCCGGGTTTGACTTGTTAGGGCCAGAGCATGGCCCCTACACCTGGTGGACTCCTTTCGTACAGTTACCAGGGTAGTTGATGACAGTACGGGGGTCCACACATCCTACATTGTCCTCTCATTGCCTTACAGCACCGTTCTCCATTCTGGTATTGACAACATATACATCCACCTGCACATCGTACCTTATGTCTCAGGATGTTATGCAACGTGGCTCATGGACAGGACACACACAATGAGGGTAGCATACCATAGTACCTACTGCATTTCAGTTACACTTGGCATACCACAGTCCTCAGTCATAGGGCCCCTCATGTTCAGTATATGCTTCCCTGAGGTACAGGCTAACACAGAGGGACTTTCCCTGCCTAGCTTTACAGATCACTGCATACAAAGTGCCATGATTGATCCACCAGCTGATACTGACTCTATCCATATGGGTGTCACTGTGACAGATACCTGATATGAATATCATGGCCTCAAGCTGCATGAACATTACCTTTGCATTACACCATTCTCCCACTGACTATCACATAGGTGGTAGTCCCCTACATACATGTCACATTGTACATGTTCGTAGTACACACGTACATCGCACCCACTCCTGTGGTTACCATATTGCTACTGTGGAGTAGATATCCTACTATGTGGCCACACTTATCTGTACTGGGTGTGTAGCTGGTACATAGGCACCCATTGTACCTCTGAACCCAAGACTTCTACACACATTCAAGGGTACACCACCCCGTTTAGTGTGTACCTTACACAACAGCTACAGCTTTACATACCACAACATTAACATGCCTTAACGTTTATTGAGCTCCGACAGTTGAAGTATGCGGCTGAACTATGGACACCACGTCTGTACACATTTGTATACTACATACTCAGGGGTGACCTCTGCTGAACAGACAGGGCCCATGTCCACAACAGTATTAATGGATATACTCCACATACGCGGCATAAGCAAAAGCCACTGTGAACAACATATTCATGGATATGTGCACACACGCAACGATGAGTGGGATATGCTTGAGGATTACATTCCCAAACTGGACACTCACCATGCTTTGGAACATGAGTCTTATGTACATCACGCAAGGACACTCAGTAGCACTGTTCATGTGATACCTCCCTTGGTGGTTGGGGGACACATGTACGCCAGGTATCACTGCAGTGGCTGTACTGTGCAGAGGTGCAGGTAACACATGGCTCTGCTGTGCACAGGACACTACCCTAGAGAGGTGCCACTGGTGTGAACACTGTAGTTGTGCTTACACATACACGTGCCAGACTGCATTGTACCCCACTATGAACCTGTGAAGCTATTACATGTCCTTTGTGCATGGTTACTTGGTAGCCCTTCCATTTAGATTAGCTATCATGCTATTACAATGTCCCATGCCTACAAGCCATATGTATCCTGTTATTGTACATGCCAATAGACGATACCTTTGGTATGCATGATATGCTTGTTATGCTGTGTAGAATATCTGACATATCTACCTACAATACTATACATTACACATATTTTACATAGTATCCTGTAATGCAAAGCATAATTGCACAGCGGGACCACCTTACACATGTCATTGTCGTTATATGCCCATACACATGCCTACTGTGACAGTATATCAACATATACTATCCCCTGCTATGGCACGTACTTGTTGAACATACCCTACCACTGACGGTGGGTTGTATGGAATTGTTCTGTTTAAAGCACTCATGTAGCACCCCTTGTGGTGTCTGTGATGTGTACCTTGTGGCCCACTGCTGGATGCACAGTTTCTACAGGCGTAAGTATGCTCAGCAAGACATCACTACATAAATACCTTTTCCCACTTTATGCATTGCGGACACTTTTAATTAATGCAAACCAGGCTATACATACAGTAAATAATTAATACAAAACATGCTATACATAAACCTACATACCGAGTGTTCTACATACCTTGTTATCATTCTGGACTTTCATCTCTATCTCTCTCACACTGCTTATCTCTCTCACACTGCTTAAACAGGTATATGGTATGAGCAGACAGTTTGAATGTCTGGCAAGTCATCCTGATATACGTTGATACCTGTAACATGTGGTTTCCTGCTGCCAATTGGTGTTCCTGAGTGACTAATTACTTGCACATCAGCTGTGCAGCTACTCCATTCGCCAGTTACACAGCAACAGTGGGGTATAATTGAATTCTCCACTTGGGCATTGCCCATTTGCCCTACCTTTGGGGAGACGGCCTGTATTGTGTTTTGTTGTGTGTAATTGCAACTGCTATGTGTAGAGACAAGTATACTTTGGATTCATGTCCTCCGTGGATTGTGTGTGACAGCTAGAGTATGTGGTTCAACATGTGGGTGTACCTGTCATCCCAACCGTCTGATAACGGACTATTGCAAACAAAACCTGTAACATCGCCGTTTGTCACATTATACAATGGCTACAATTATGCATGGCACCTTTAATTGTGTCTCTCACAAGGTATGTTGACAGTTCTGCAGATGTAATTGACTGACTGGATGTTTGTGCTGTTATTACAGTCTGTATTGCTATAGTTTCTAGTGTGGGGGATGTCGGTGGGTGTACGTAGCATATACAGGTTTGTGGGGCTTGCATTTCTACATATTCCATATATATTTGTGTGGGCTCTGTCCCTAATTAAAGAGCTATCAGTTAGTAGATTTATGTTATGGGATTTTACATTGGGCCATTGTTAATTGGTTTCTATATAGTATGCAGGTAAGATTGATACTTCCATACCTCCGGAATTGCAGTGATATGTTCATAGGTTCATAGGTTTATACTAGGCTATCTGCCCTAAGGCATTTATAAGCCTAGCCCAAATTTTTGTGGCTTACGCCACCCCTTATATGAAAAAATACTGTGCCCATTAGTTTGTTGTGATATGTCTAAATGACAGCTATCCTGTGTATTTCTGTCCCAGATATTTGCAGTCATTGCGGTTGTGTTGGTAACAGAACCTCTTTGCCATGGGTTGCCACCTTTTCATATGGCCATTATTGGACACTTGTGGGGCACACAGCGGTGTTTACAGGCCAACACATAGCCATGGTCAGTACACAGGATAGCACATACTTTTATCCTCAATACATACCTATTGTTGTGGGACTTTGGCTACTTATCATATTGCATGTAACATTTACGTTTCTTACATACAGGCATAACTATTTAATGCAACTATTACATAATATATGGGACATATTAATGTCCTACAATCTCGGACATTTGCCCTTTGTTATATTTTATGTCAGGACACACCTGCCCAGGGAGGGGCTGTCCCTCCTAATGTGGGATAGGTGGTAACCGTATGCCTACGGCTAGCTATACCCACACCTACCATAATGATCTACCTCCGAGTTGGCACTAACAGACACACACACACACACACACACACACACACACACACACACACACACACACACACACACACACACACACAATACAGTCACATGGACATGCACACGGCACCCTCAACACACACATACGCAGACTACGGCACTCTCAAACACAGTTGAACACAGTACCTACGTGGACCGCAACACCAGCAGCGGTAACTACATGTCCCTTCATATCGTCATACTATTACTCGCGGTTGTACTGTTCCGGTACTGTGTTCTTTTGGTCTTTCAGCCTCGTGGTTACGCATGATGGTATGTTACACATTCCATAGTTGGCGGTATCCTATTTATTTGTACCTCCAAGTTGTTATGAATGTCGTTGACCTCTCCATATATATTTTCAGATATCATTGAATCCATATATATCAACATATATCACTCTATCGCCCTTTCTATCTGTATTATATATATGTATATATGTGTAAATATATATATATATATATATATATATATATATATATATATATATATATATATATATACATATATATATATACATATATATATATATATATATATATATATATATATATATATATATATACATATATCTGACAGGGAAAGTGACAGGCAAGCTACACCTTTCACTGTGTACTTGTCATTGTATACTGTTTCATGGACTCCGCACGTTTGTGTCTGTACCTGTCACATTACACACCTGCTGTAGGTTAGGGTTACCAGCTGTCCCACTTTGCAAGGGACAGTCCCTCTTTGGGCAGTTGTGTCCTGCAAAATATTTGTAAACATGGCAAATGTGCTGAGATTGTAGGACATACTTATTTCCTATAGTTTATGTAATAGTTGCATAAAACAGTTATTCTGTATATGAACCACCTATATGTTATAGACACAGAATAAGTAAGTAAACATTACAAGAATAAGCATTTATCTAGGCAAAACAGTGAAGTTCTGATTTTCATACTGGCCAGGTGTATGTGTCGGCCTGCAGACATCTGACGTATGTCCCAAATTGGTCATTTGCAGAGGTGGCAACCCTACCATAGGTACATCTTGGCTAGCAATAGTGTTAGGTGACTCTATACATGATTGCATGTTCTACTCCTGGCAGTGGTCGTTTTACCCTTCAGAACAGGTGCTATTAGTACAGGGGTGGATAATGCTGGTTTCACCTGTTCTGGACATCATTGACTGTGATCTGCACTATATTCGGAGAAGCTTATCCCTGTTTTTCGCATATCTGTATAGTCATATTTAAACATCGCTTACCAGCAGTGGGTAACGCATATTCCCGCTAATGTGTGCTAAACATGGTCTGATGACCTGCATCCGACATGCATTACTCGTGCCTTCGGGATTACATTACATCCCTTGCAGGACATGGGACTGGGAACATGCACGACGGTCACTGCATTTAACACATGGATATCTGGGATATGTACACGTGTTAAGTCGTTTTGTACGTGGAGTATACTATGGCTGTTTCTCCATACTGCACTCACATGGGTAACTCAGTTAGTTTACATATTGATGAGTCCAGTTAATGGTGTGTCCATGTGATGTTTACTGGATGTGCTCCAGCATTGGGTATGTATATCACAGTGAGCCACACACGATACTGTGCTACACCTTCAAACGACCGTAGGTGGGGCATGCTGAGGTGACAAATACCTGTCATGGGTACAACCCATGACTTGACACAACATCCATGATTTTATTGTGTGGAGCCCCTCATTAACGCAGCAGGGACTCCCTGATGACTGTATGCAGAACAGTGCCTACACACATGTGCTCCTGTGATTGCCTCTGCTCCACTAAGCGACAGTTGGTTACTCGATGTTGTGGCGACAGCGGACACTGTTTGCCCCATTTGGTGTATGGCCTCTGACAATCGGCCATGTACCTACCAATGTACCTTGGAACCTATACACACAGCACCACCATATGCTGATAGGCGCATGCACTGTTCAGGTGTTGACATTCTGTGTTCCATTAGCTGTTGTGTGTACAATGTTTGAGGGCTGCCTATGTAGGATTTGCACAGTGGGCCACCTATACATTACAATTTACAGGTGGTCGTGTTTGTGTGCCATCCATTTTACTGTGTGTGCAGGTGGAGAGGTGTGTCAGTCCATAGGGGCTTACACTGTCAGAGCATGTGCTATACATTCCCTCTTTGCTGAGGCGTAGGCATATTGGGCATGCCTCCTTCTGCCTACTGGGGCTGGCACAGTGTGTTTCTGGTCTGAATCCCTCTGTGCCTGTGATGGCCTTGGCAATTGCGGTGGGCTATGAGGGCCTTCACCATTTTGTCCCTGCTGCAGCTGTTTCTGCAGGATCATATTATGTAGCATGGCACATACTATGAAGATGTGGGCACACGTGCCTGGAGACTACTGCAAGGCTCCACCAGATGTTTCCAAGCACCCGAACCATGATTTCAGCATCCCAAACACACGCTCTATGATGATTCTGGTTTGTGCGTGTGCCTCATTATGGCGTTCTTGCATGGGTGTGTGTGCATTTCTGATGGGAGTCATCATCCATGGCTCCAGTGCATAGCCAGCATCCCACACAAGGTGGCCATGTGGGATGTCCCCCCTGACAAATACCTGATACAGCTGTGAGGCATGCCAGATATGGGAGTCATGGTTGCTTCCAGGGCTGCCAGCACACACATCCATCATGATGCCCTGGGCATTGCACACGACCTGGCAGTTGATGGAGTGGAATCCCTTGCAGTTTATGTAGCGCCTACCATGCTCACCGGGTGGTGACTTGATTTGTATGTGCGTGCAGTCTATCGCACCCAGTACCTCCAGGTAGTATGCCACATGGTGGAAGTGACGCATATTGCTGGCCAACTCCTCCTGAGTTCGGGGGAAGTATATATGCTCACTGGCATGTGGTAACATGGCATCCAGAAACTGGTGTAGTACCCTGGATGCCGATGCCTGTGAGATCCCCATTATATCTCCAGTTGGCCTTTGAAAGGTACCTGTGGCTAGTATTCACAAGCTTACACATACCTTCATGTCCACTGGGATGGGTTCCCCTCTGTTGTTTCTGGTTCTCAGGCGTGGCCGGCACAGCTCCACTATTTGCTGTAAGATGTCCCGGTCCACCCTGTAACGCTCTACTATCTCCAGATCATGTAGCCCCTGGTAAGTTACCCTTGGTCTGAACACTCTTCTCCTCCTCCAGGGCCTGCGGTGGTTGTCGGCATCATCCTCCACAACACCATCAGTCTCTAACACATGCTGATGAATCACAGCTATGGTAGCTCCCAACATGTACATTTTAAAAGTTCCCCGTGTGTTTATACCTATGGTGCAGTGTTTGGGAATACACAGGTGTGTGTAGGGTGCTTTCACACTTCATACTATTGTGCTGTGAACACCGATGATGTCATAGGGTGTGTATGTACGATCGTAGCTACAGGGTATCTTATGTGCTTTCCTACTGGAACTACTATTGTGGTGCCTTTGGTGTTGAATTACATTTGGCTGCCGTGGATTACCTCTTGACCTTCCCTTTACATTTCTGCACGTTCCACCTACCATTTTCTGGCATGCATCCAGCAGTCTGCTTTCATTTGTACTTTCCTATACCAGGCTTATCTTGCGTAATGTGTGCTATTGCCGGTCTACTGTTGGTTTGCTTTGCTCTGCTATGACAGATCTCCTATCTTTGCAATCCAATGCTTCCCCTCCTTTCTTTGCATTCCAATGCCTCCCCTATCCTGTTTTGCAGGTTTCTGCGAGCAGACTTGTCAGATGCCGTCGATTGGCCGCTGTGAGGTGATTGGTGTTAATTGCTCATTAGTACTCCAATTACCCTACTTCGGCATTTCCTTCTTTTCTTCCCCTGACCTTCCTGTTTGTGCTATTGTTCGTGGCGCGTGCATCTGCTTACCGGGTTTCGGGCACGTTTTCATCCTCTTACACATGCACTTTCGGCCACCATGTGTGCTCTCAGCTAAACGATTCTATACCTTCCTCCCCACCCCTGTCCTGCAGTTTTGCTTAGCAACAGCCAGGCCAGATTTGCATTGCTCCAATGTGCTTACTGCTACGGTGGCACACCCCTCTGCTGATGTCATGCATCTCCTCTAAGCCACTCCTCAGTGTTATAGCACTACGCCGTATGGTACAACCTTCATCCGGCGGGACGTTTGCGATTCAGTATCACCTGCCTCATTTGCATGGGATTGCCTACTAATTCATAGTTACCACGCCGAAAACTGTTGCAGGCCCTTAGCAACCCTTGCACCTTGGTTGTGGTGTTCCATGCCTACCATTGCATATTATGGTGTAAACCTGACTTTCTATTACATTGCGATTTTATGACATTTTTATATAATTTCTTTATGTTCCTGTTTGCGCACACATGCCCTGGGGTTGTACTGTGCATTACTGTGGACATGACATTAAATGTTGTTTTTTAGGTGTTGTGCATCTTTTCTTATGCCATTGGCTGTGTATGTAGCCATTGGCATATGTTAACTTTGTAATACATGAGTCTGGTCCGCTTCCATAGCTCCGATGTTCTGTTTGGGAAAATGTAAACCGTGTTTTTTTGGTTTACATTTCCGTGGGCTTATGCTACGCCCGCACCACTTCATGAATTGCTATCTGCCTTCATTTGCATGGTGCAACACTGCGCATGGGGTGATTAGCATACCTATGCCGTGGGCTGCACAGTTCTGGTGTATGCCTGTAGTGCACGTGGAATTGGATCGTATCTGAATCGCTCGGTGGCCATATTTGGCATTATTTCACCTATGCTATGCCTGCGCCTGGCATAAGCTTCATGAATCCGGGGATTGTAATATATTGCCTCGGATACTCCCTGGTGCTGTGCCAGATGCTTTACAGAGCTGTGTGTAGGACACATGTACAGCCACTTTCTGACTCAATATGCTAGGTAACTAATCAAAATAAGTGCATTTATGTATCTGCCATGATCCATGCAGCCTTGTGTCTAGTTTTCCACTGGTATCCTAATAACTCCAGAACATTTCTTTCAGCACTGAATACAATATTACCCGCAGATAATTTCAGCTGTTTTTTTGGTTTTGTCTAGCGTATTTTGCTTCCATTAGTGTGAGGGTTCTGACATTTCCACATTTCCAGTCTTCATGCATCCAGATTCCTCCATACCTCTCAACTGTCCAGATTTTTGACTCACATCTTTAGTCTGTTCTTCCTAAAATTTAGATTTTCTGGCAAATGCTGGCAATTCATTGAGGATTGAACTCAGAAATTAATGAGAAGCATTTGAATTTCATACTTCATACCCTTCAGAAAATTCATGCTAATGCTAAACCTGTTATTCTATATCAACTTTCAAAGATTGTAAGAGTAATATTTAAAAATTGTTCCTATTTCTGGGCCTTTGTCTCACCATTATTTATGGCTTTGTCCAGATTTCTTGCTCTAAGAGGTTTAGAGGTATGCCTCCCCCTCCTGTTATTTTTATTAGAAAAGACAGTTATGTGAATATATATATCTACCAGCAGTTGTGGAGGAATTCTGTTGAGTGTTACAGTTGTGTTTATTTGTTATTGTTATCCTACTCTATGCTTTTGATTTTATTTATTTATTTATTTTACTAGAGATTTTTCTCTCCTTAGGGATAGGAAACTTTAATTTCCAGTGACTGATGGTTTGCAGGACTACTGCTAAATTTTAATATCGAAAACTTGAATATGGCCTTCCCTTTCTTGTTATGCATTCAGCTCACAATACTCACATAATACAGACTGCTGTGAATAAAATGTGCAGATTCATTCCATTAGTAGACCCCAAGATTCACCATTAAAATTTGCTAAAACATTCCAAATGGCTTTCAGTGCCTCAGAGGGCCACTTTCTTTTAAGTACTCTAATTTATGGGGTGCTAAAACATGGTCACTGCCCCCATTTATAAGTGAAACTGTCTTTCAAGACAACCCTTATGTAGTCAGAAGTACACAGGACAACAGTTCTCTAGTGCATTCTCAATTTAAAACTGCTGTAGGTGATAGAACCTTCTCTAGAGTGGGACCTGCTACATGGCACCACCTTGCTACAGACATCAAAAGCTAGAAATCATAACAAGCTTCAAAGATGCACTAAAAGAGCATCTCTGCACTGAATCTACCTGCATCTGCTACCATGACAATGGTTAGGTAACTTACCATCCCATATCATGAATAACAGAATACATTTAATAAACTTTTCAAAGCCTCTTAATGCATCATCTTGTATGCAATTATTTCACTTGCATTTAGGAATTTATTCATTATGTGTATGACGCACTGTATTTTGTGCATATCTTAGCTTGTGTTTTGTACGTATTTTTTTCTCAGTGTACTCCATCTAGAGCTTTTAAACTTACCCTATCTGCATCCAATTATACCATCATGTTCTGAATTCTGTTATGCACTCATTTTATGTATAATATTTTGACTGAAAGAATGTGATGCATTTTCTGCCTTATGTGCTTGGGTCATGACTGAAAAGTGCCAATTGACCCAGTTACCTAGTGAACAAATAGTAAAAAAATAAATATCTTCACTTTTGGCATGAAAAACTCATTATGAGTTCTAGACTGTTTTTTGGATCACCGTCACCTCAGCCCATGGGATGGTCAACAAAAGTATGATCCTTGTGCTAGCACATAAGAGGCTGCAATGAACCAAAGTCCTGCTCTACTTAAACTACTGGTTCCTAGTTGCATCCTTGATTTAGGCTCTGACTTCTTCATTTGTTTCCAAGGCAGTCTCTGATCTTATTACTATAAGCATTGCAGTCAGCATTACAAAGTTACAGTTAACCCTTTGGCTGAAGCTTGGTCTCATTAGCATGGAAAACACATCTTCCAGTGGATAGGATGAAGTCTATTCAAACCAAGGCTTCCATTATTCTACATTCACAAAAAGGTTTCTGTCAATCTCAAGGAAATGGATTTCATGGTGGAGACTGCAATTCCAGTGCTGCAGAAGATAGATGCCACACATGGGTGTTACAAATGGGCAAAAATGATCAATTTCAACAATTGCCTAAGCTTCTGGTGTCATTCAAAGGGGATCCAGTGTCTGTCAGCCTGGGATGACATGCTCGACAAGCCTCGATGCTTCACAAGAGATAGCTTGCATCTGTCACCCCTAGGCTTTCGAATATTGGCCAAGGATCTTGCTGCCTCCATAGTGCCTTTTTCAGGCAAGGCTCAAAAGTCAAACCCACCCCCATAAACAGCACAAATAAAAAAATGAGGGTTATGCTATTCAACACCAGGAGTATAAATCTCAAAATGCACATGCTAGAAGCACCCCTCTGTATGGAAAACGTCGACATCTGTGCAGTAACTGAAACCTGGTTCAAGGCTCCACAGAGCACCCCAGCACTACCAGGCTACAGCTCATACCACACATTTTGGCCACAGAACATGGACCAAAACACAAAAGGAGGGGGTGTATCCATATTCATCAAGGATACTTACACCTCCAGGTTAGTGGCGCAGCATAATACCTCTGAGATCATCCATGTGCAACTAACATCGGGCAAATCTGCAATGCAAATTGTGGCCTGCTACAGATCACCCTCCATGACCCAGGACCACCATGCCGCCTCTCTGGAGACACTGGAAAACATGAAGGTCCTACCGAACACCCTGGTATTAGGCGATTTGAATTACCCTACCATTAACTGGGAAAACTACTCAAGTACAAACTCCCAGGTCCAGAGCTTCAAGGAAATTATCAACTCAAATGCCCTGGATCAGCTGGTAAACTCCCCTACCAGAGGTGAAAACATATTGGACCTTGTCATCACCAACATGGGCAACAGGTGTTCCGCACCAGAGGTCAACCCGTCACTGGTTAGATCAGACCATAAACTAATCACTCTGGATGTCCACACCACACCACCACTTCCAACCAAGAAAACCACAGTGAAAAACATTTCTATAGCAAACTTCACCTTACTTAAGACAGAGGTGGTAAGTTTCACAGCCCCCACGCTAAAGGATTAACAGTGTCCAAGATGCAGGAACCTTTACAAATGCAATCTATGAGCACCTACAAGGATGCATGGATCGTGCCATCCCTAGCAAAACCAAGACTCACTCCCCTAAGAGAAGGAAACCAGTCTGGTGGACCCCTGCCATAAACAGGCTATACAATAGAAGGAGGAAACTAGTTCAGAAAAAAAAGCAAATCCCTAGAAGGAAAGAAATCTCTGATCAGTATCAGTAAGAAACTAAGGTCCCTCATAAAATCATCCAAGGCTAACTTCGAAAGAAAAATAGCCAAGCCTTCTTTAACTATGTTAAGAATCTAAGTGGCAACTCACAGGTTTTGCTCTGAGCTAGTGCAAAATAGCACAAAATATACTGAATTATTTTGCCAACATCCTGGCAGATAGATTCAGTGCAAACTTCACCCCCCTCTCACCCCCAAAAGGGCCCACAACAATACCAGAAAAGTGTAGTGCCCCGGAAATCACAGATGCACAGGTGAAAACAGCCCTTTCAAAAGCCAAAAGCACAGCAGCAGTGGGGCCAGATGGTGTCCCAGGCTGTGTCTTGCACGAACTACAGAACAAACTAACCCCCCACCTAAACACACTGTTCAACCTCAGCCTCTCCACAGTCTATGTGCCCATAGAATGGCGCACAGCAGCGGTTATTCCGCTCCACAAAGGAGGGGCTACAACTGATCCTGGTAATTATTGCTCCATAAGCCTGACTAGCCTGGTCTGCAAGGCTATGGAGCGCATCATCATAGAACTCATTAACAAAGACATTGGGAACCTCCAAACACTTGACCTGACCCATTTCAGCTTTGTTAAGTCCAGATCATGCCTACTAAACTTGGTTGACTTCTTTGAGACAGTCACCAAGGCCATAGATGAGGGGAAGGTGGTTCACACAGCCTACCTTGACCTTGCCAAGGCTTTTCACACCATTCCCCACTCGGGAATTATAGAAAAACTCACCAACCTGAACATAAACCCCTACATCATGAGATGGGTTGCCAACTGGCTTACAGACAGAACTCACAAGGTAAGAATAGTGGGCTCCAGGTCCGACTCGAAACCAGTCACAAGTGGTGTCCCACAATGCTCAGTCCTGGGACCCCTACTGTTCGGCAGATACTTCTCAGAAGTAAAGGCAAACACAGGAGGACTATGGCTAACCAAGTTCGCTGATGACTGCAAACTGGGAGCCATAATTGACTGTTCGGCTGACACGGACATTCTCCAAAAGGGCCTTACTGAGACGGACACCTGGTGTCAAAGTCATGGTCTCAAGCTAAATGCCAAAAATGCATAGTCATCCTGTTTGGGAAAAACAAAGCACCCATGAGTTACCACATAGGTGGCAGCCCCCTTAATACAGAAGAAGTAATAAGAGATCTGGGGACCCAGGTAGAGAGTAATCTCTCCTTTGACAATCATATTGCCAAAGTAGTTAGGAAATCCTTCTATGCAACCCATCTAATTACTAAATGGTTTGCATCTAGAAATAAAGAGCTTATAGTGCCCCTCTACTCGTCACTCATCAGACCCATCATAGAGTACAATGCCCCATTTGGGATGTACCTCACAAGGCACTTCTAACAGCTGGAAAGACCACAAAAGTACCTCACCAAGAGGATTACTGGCCTCAAACATATGTCCTATGCAGCCTGACTGGAAAAATCCGGCTGTACTCAGTGGTATATTGATTACTCTGAGGTGATCTCTGCCTGACTTACAAAGCCATGTCCAACTCAGAATTGATGGACATGCTCTACCTAAAGAAATCCAAGTCACTGCAAGCCACTCGCTCTAGTGAGCTAAACCTCGCCACAACAATAAATAGAACATTCCTGTAACAGAGACTCCCATGCTTTGGAACAAAATTCCTAACTACATTAGGCAGAGCCCCTCACTAACACTCTTCAAGAGAAACCTTGACGAGTGGATGGGTAACAGAAAATACACCCCTGGGATCACTTAATTGGCTCTTCTTGACAGAGGCTCAGTTAATTAATCAAAAGGGTGGTGAAAGCTGACACACTCTGGCTAGGCTTATAAATGCCCTCGAGCAGATAGCCTAGTACCTACCTATGAACCTATGTTCAAGTGGTCTCAGATTCCAGATCTGATATGCTGTATTATCTGTAACTCAATTATCTGCACAAAACACCTCTAAAGGTGTGATAAATCATCCCATTTATTTTCCAAAAGGGAGCCCCTTTCTTCTACCTACTCCACTGGCAACTGTCACTACAGACTCAGCCCTAGGGTGAGGGGTCTCTACAATGTTCTGGCATTTCAACGTATCCAGACGTTTTCTGAGGAATCAATGTATACCAATATTTTGGAAATGAGGGGAGTCCTATTAACCCACTAAGAGAGACAAGATTGTCTTTTCAAAGGTGGATTCATTATCCAATCCAACAACATGGCAGTGGTTTGTACAGCTACAAACAGGTTAGAGCACATACTTATTTCTTATATTCAGAAGGCATGAGACTGTAGGGAAGAACTATGTGGTCACACCATTGTTTTTAGCCAACCATATTCCAGGAGAGCCAAAGCCCTAGTGGACAAGCTCAGCCGCTGCCTAATACAGCCTCATGAGTGATCCCCTCAACCTTTCAGTGACTTGTAAACTATTCTGACACTAGAGTTGACCCTGCTGCAACCTTTT
>NC_056746.1:1417256193-1417376193 GCF_019279795.1 Protopterus annectens | reverse complement strand
TGAGTTTAAATACTTGGGATCAACAGTTCAGAGTAATGGTGAGTGTGGAAGAGAGGTGAAGAAGAGAGTACAGGCAGGATGGAGTGATGGAGTGGGTGGAGATGAGTGTCAGGAGTGATTTGTGACAGACGAGTACCAGTAAGAGTGAAAGGGAAGGTCTACAAGAGGGTAGTGAGACCAGCTATGTTATATGGGTTGGTGACAGTGGCATTGACAAAAAGGCAGGAGTCAGAGCTTGATGTGGCAGAGTTGAAGATGTTAAGATTTGCACTGGGTGTGACGATGATGGACAGGATTAGGAATAAGTATATTAGAGGGTCAGCCCAGGTTGGAAGGTTTGGAGACAAAGCCAGAGAGGCAAGATTACGTTGGTTTGGACATGTGCTAAGGAGGGATGCAGAGTATATTGGAAAAAAGATGCTAAGGATGAAGCTGCCAGGTAACAAGAAAAGAGGAAGGCCTAAGATAAGGTTTATGGATGTGGTGAGAGAGGACATGTAGGTGGTTGGTGTGACAGACTTGTGAAACCAAAAAAGCCAAACGAGCCACAAAACCTGTAAACGAACTAGGTTTATTCCAGTACAATAAAAGTTAAGCGCTTTTCGTTGCCGCCAATACGGCAACTTCATCAGACAAAACCTTACAAACACAAGTGAATTAAATAAGAAAAATCACATGAGCGATGTAAGCCGGTCAGCTGAGCTAAACGTATAGCTCCTGAATATTAAAACACTGGTTACCTTGTCAATCAACCTAAAAATGTCAATTCTACTTAAATATTAAAAACAATGTTTTTTAAAATAAAATAATAAATGTACAAAACAAAATTAAGAAAGAACCAACAATGAAAATGGACTTAATACATGTTCTGAAAGAATTCACTATGAGACGTGTTACGATACATATATCTTGGCTCCAAAAATTAACAATGTAACAAATTCAGATGGTTTAGATATTTTAAGAAGATTTTGTTACATTCCAAAAACTCTAATGCCAAGATAAACACTGGAGTTGGTACAAGTTAATACAAGTTTAAACTCCAATAAACATTATTGTAGGTAATTATACGAAATAAAGATGTATGGTACTAATAGTAGAAAGCCTGAGTTCTCACAGGCTTTATGTGGAAATGTTTGTAACTAATAGGTACTGTAAACTCACAACTTTTAAAATTTACTTGACTTACATTCAACACAAAGTGCCTGACTCTATCACGTATATTGTTTGTCCTCAGAGAGTATGAATAGTGAGAATAAGATCAGTGTTAACAAAAGATTTTTATGTATACGTTATCTCACTAGGCTTTTTAATTTGAGAATACATGCTATATTGCATGCCTCATTGAGACCTGGTGGTGAAAAGGCGTTAAGCCTGATCTGGCAGGCTAACTCACATTCTTCTAGAAGCCAGTTCGCTGGACCACCCCTAATATTAGTTTGTATGTGGTCGATAACTATAAACTTAAAGTTGTGGTTTATATTAACCATAATGTGCCTTGCTAAGGGATTCTCTAATTTCTCTCTATCTATAGCATAAATGTGTTCATAGACTCTATCACGGAGTCTGCGTTCAGTTTTTCCCCGCGTAAAATGCTGCACATGAATTACACTTAGCCAGATAGACTACAAATTTAGAGTTACAATTAAATTTACCTTTGAGAAAATATTTCCACTTGTTAACGGTGAATGTTTCACCTGTCTCAATATGTTTACACATACTACAACAACCACATGACTTCATACCCACTGTTTTACTAAATTAAAAATTCTTGTGTTTTTCAACTATATTCTTAAGGTTTTCCCCTTTCCTGAACACAATTCTGGGGCCATAAGCCAAGTCCGAAGCTAGGGACCTGTCTAAAGAAATAAGTTCCCAGTTTTTATATAAAATCCCTCTAATAGCTTCACTATTGTTATTAAAGGTAGTGATGAAACTTGTTCTAAAATCTTGAGTTAGGTCAGGGGTTTGTGGATGTTTTAGGAATTGGTGACCCCTATTGTCTAAAGGATTCCCTAGGTACTCAATAAACTCTGTGTTCCTATTGTTCATTAATAGAGGTTCAATAATGCCCACTTGTCTCTTGTAATTGACTTCACTAATTAAGGGTCCAATCAAATCATCTGGGTAACCTCGTTGGGAAAACAGGCCACTCAGGAATAAACATTCAGCTTCGAAATCTGTATCCAAAGAAACCATATGAGCAGCCCTAATCAACTGACCCTTCATGATATATCGTTTTTGGTGGAAGGGGTGACTACTTGAAAAGTGAAGGAAAGAATTAGAATATGTCTTCTTCCTGTGTATTTTCGAGATATATCTACAATTGTGTATATCCTTCACCAATTTGCAGTCTAGATAGTCAATCTCAGAAACACTGAAATTAAAAGTGAATTTCAAAAAATCAGTGGTGGAATTCAAAAAGTTAATGAGTGATTTAGCCTCTGATGAATCACCTTGGAAGATGACAAAAATGTCATCTAAAAAATGTGTATAAAATGAAAGCTTCACCCTGTGGTCAGTATTGTTGAAAACAAAGGTCTTTTCCCAATAAGCCATATCAAAATTGGCAAAACTTGCACCACAGGGTGAGCCCATAGCTACACCTCTTTTTTGCAAATAATAGGTGTCATTAAAGAGAAAAAAATTATTTGTTAGGATGATGTCTAATAAAATCTCAACTGTATGTATCTCCTGTGGTGAGGCATTTTTGATCTTAACATTAAACTGACCCATTCAATCCCTTCACAATGTGGGATTGATGTGTATAAATCTTTGACGTCTATAGTCAAGAAGTTGAATTGCGGGTCGAAAGTTAACTTATTTATTTTATTCAAAAATGACCAAGAATCTTTACAAATATGAGATTCTGATTCCAAATATTTTTTCGAAATTGTGTCGACTACTTTTGCACATGGATATGTAATGGACCCCCTCCCGTCGATTAAGGGTCTCATGGGTGGATTCTGTAAGTTTTTATGTACCTTAGGGGTACCAAACAACACGGGAAATTTGTCCATGGTAAAGATATAAAATTAAACATATCGATGTCACTCACAGATTCGATGAATAACTCGTTGAAGTAACTTCTAATACAGTTGTATGCTATGTTGACTTCATTTAGTGAAACTACCATATAAGCATCACTCATTAACAGAGAGGCTATTCTTGTATCATAGTCAAAAATGTCAAAGATAGCCCCCCCCCCACCTTTGTCAGGTTTCAATACCCTGACAGGGGAATTTTTAAGTAACGAAAGTAATTGTTTGTCAGTAGATGTAATATTACCGTTTCTATTCAACGACCTCCTGTTTATACAATGATGTCTAAAATCAAGTTCACAAACTTGTTCAAAAATTTTAAGTGTAGGGTGTAATGGGGGGTTGAATGTGCTGGGCACTCTCAATTGTCAATTGTTATATTCAGTTGACCTGCCCAGCAGTATTTCTAAATTCAGCTTCCTTACATACAATTTTAAGTCAAGAATAAGTTTAACAATATCAGGAGGTTGACTCGGAACAAAAGTAGAACCCTTAGCTAGTAAATTTACCAGTTCAGGATCAATTCTCATAGAAGAAAAGTTGAAAACCTTAAAATCCCCTGTTTGGTTTTCAATGATTTTTAAAGTTGAAAATTCATTTATAATTACTTCCTGAATCTGTTGTTCCATTTGGTCCTCTGTTGTTTTTGATTGTGGTTTAGGTTCTTCTTCGGGATTGCCCCTGTCCGGTAACCCTCCTGAAAATTTTGATTGCTGTAATTAGACCTAGTGTTTCGCCCAGTCATGCCATTGACCTGATTTTGTTGGAAACTAGAATTTTGATTCTGGTTACGAATGCATTCACTACGCCTTACTGGGCTTACACCAGATGCTGTATTTGTAGTGACCGTGGGCACCAAGTTGTTGTTATTGTCCGTCTGTGCATTTGGAACATTAGAAAATGCCAAGCCAACCTGAGAAACAGGCGGTTTTGGATATACCGTATTGTTATTGTATGCATTTTTGTCCCTCTGTATTTTCTTCATTTTATTTTGTTTATGTTTCTCAAGGAGCTGGTCGATGCTATACAAGCATCTCTCATAGTCATATTTGTACCTGGAAAAGTCAAAATCTGCCAGAATGATGTCATTCAAATCTGAGACTTCTTTAGTGAGGGCCTCAATTTAAGTCTTATAATGTTTGACCATTAATTCCATAAGGTCAAACCCTTGCTGGTCAAACAATGTTACTAGTTCAAATGAAACAAAGAGTTGGCTAACAAGCCTGTCGGGTATTGGTAATGCCTTAACCCTTTTGGGACTATACGTTGTTCCAAACAAGTGTTAAAATATGAAACCTCTAATTGGAGTTTCTTAAGTTTCAATAGTTTAGTGTCTAGTAATTTCAATTTATCACTGATCAATAGAGGGCTCACCTGGTCACTTTGTGTTGGGGAACCGGCCGGTCGCTCCTGGTTTGGACTAACCACGAAAGATAAACTTGTAGTGCCGTAATCCATTCATTGAATTTTGGAGCTCCAATAAGCCCAGTTCTAGTATACGGCACATCAGATACAGTGTCACCTCTTGTAGTCTCAGTAGTTGGTATTGGAAGTACCGCCCGTTGTACACCTGAAATTTGGTCATTAACTACAGGACGAGACACCAAATTGTTGTTAGAATTAAGCCCATTTTTAGGTTGATTGACAAGGTAACCGGTGTTTTAATATTCAGGAGCTATACGTTTAGCTCAGCTGACCGGCTTACATCGATCATGTGATTGTTCTTATTTAATTCACTTGTGTTTGTAAGTTTTTGTCTGATAAAGTTGCCTTATTGGCAGCAACGAAAAGTGCTTAACTTTTATTGTACTGGAATAAACCTAGTTCATTTACGGGTTTTGTGGCTCGTTTGGCTTTTTTGGTTTCACAAGTTTGTCTATTTTTACTGAGTGTGTTTTTGATCATGGTTGGTGTGACAGAGCAAGATGCAGAGGACAGGAAGAAATGGAAACAGTTGATCTGCTGTGGTGACCCCTAACGGGAGCAGCCGAAAGAAGAAGAAGATGAGGGCCAAGTACAATGGCACTATGACTTCCTTTGATCTTGATGCCATGGCTTTACTTATAAGTTAAGCAACACAAAAGGCTTTCCTCACTACTGTAGCAGGTGGTCAAAGTTTAGGTTACATCAAAAGCAGATGGAAGGATTATTTCCAGCAGCTTCTGAATGAAGAAAACCCCACAGAAGCTGTACTGCCCCAGAAACAGCCTATGATGAGAGAGGAAGAGGAGCCCACCCTAGAAGAAGTAAGACTAGCACGAAGAAAAATGAAGTCAGGGAAAGCAGCAGACTCAGATGAGGTCAAAGCAGATAATATGATAAAGATGCTGGGTGAGGTGGGGGGGTGAAATTGCTCCTGAGGGCACTGATAGCGGTATGGAGAGAAATGAGTATCCCGGTGACTGGGGAATAAGCATACTAGTGCCAGTGTATAAGAACAAAGGGGACATCCACTACTGTGGGCAGTATGGAGGCATCAAACTCTTATCACATTGCATGAAAGTGCTGGAGAGGGTGATTGATAAATGGATACACAGAGTTGTAGAATGGAAGATGGAAGATGAGCAGCTCAGATTCAGATCAGGATGCAGCACAAATGACCGAATGTTTGCAATGAGACAGACAGTTAAGAAAAAGCTAGAGATGAAGAAAGACTCCAACTGGGTATTCCTAGACTTGAAGAAATAACAATATAACAAAGTCCCAAGAAAGATGATTTGGGCAGTACTGCAGTGGTTTGAAGTCCCAGAAACATTGGTAGAATTAGTGCAGGCTATGTACAAGGAAATTATTGCTAAAAGGGAGTGAGGCTTGTATTTGCCCCTCCTTACAACAGGAAATTAATATTAAATGAAAATAAAAATGGTAGCTTTGTCGATGGTTGTTTGTTTATCTTCACATGCAGCACAGATAGCAACAATATAAGGAAGATTATAGAAAAGAAATTCGTTTTTTTTTTTTGTTTTGTTACTAATGATGAATTTATGGAAGTCATTGGGGCAAAAACACAAGTAGTGTATTAAAAAGGTAAATCTATAAAATCATTTTTGGAGTCTGATGGAGTGAGGGATGCAGGGTTGTATGCTAATAAAAAAGTCACATTTAAATGTGGGTCTTGCTTGCAGTGTCAGAACATTGTGGTGGAGAATACTGTTAAAGTGAACCATAAATTGCTGAATTTAACTTGCTGTTGTAACTGTAATACTAAAGGTTTAGCGTATTTAGCCATTTGTCAATGTTGTCCTAGTTTTTATATGGGTAAAATGAAGCGGAGATTGAAGGAATGCATATATGGACTTGTGTATGATATTGTCTGTAATAATAGAAATAATGCATTATTCAAGCACATAGATAAGTGTGTAAATCATTATTTTTTATTTGGTGGTCTGGAAAGAGTTAATATAAACCCTAGGGGGGGAACCTGGGTCGATCTTCCAGAAGGCACAGTAGTGCAGCAGTTAACGTTATCACCTCACAGCAAGACGTTTAGTTTGACCAGTTAGATTCTCGGCTGGGGTGCCTTCTGAGTGGAGTTTGCGTGTCCTCCCTGTGCTCACCCGGGTTTCCTCCCACATTCCAAAGATATGCATCTGGAGCATTTCTCTCTGGGCTTCTGCTGAAAATTGGCTCTGTCCCAGTCGATCTTTCCCAGTAAACAAATGTTAAATAAATAAATATGCTGAATTAAAGTGGCAAATTAAATTGAACGCCTGTTTTTTTTTACCTGGGTTAAATGAAATGACATCCATTATGAATGTTTTAAAACAGGTCTTATAGTTTAGATTTTTCTATTTAATTTTTTTTACTTATTATAGTTAATAGTGGGAATGTATATTAAATATTCTTGTTTTTAATAGTTGTTAGGTTAGAATAATATGCATTCAAGATTTTAGTTGAATTGAATGTAGATCAAAAGTGCACTTTATATTTAATTAGATCTTAAATTAATTGTTTAAACTTTTGTGATTGGTTGCTTGGTGGACCTAATATGTTTAAATGCTTTGCTTTTTGTTTGGCAACAGTTCTGAAGAAAATTCTGTGTAAGGAATGAAAGCGCTAAACTAACTGGAGGATTGTATTAATACAGATGTCCAGAGATCCAGTAAACTGCTTTGGAGTGTGGCCAGTTTTTGTTTTATAACTGTACATTATTACATAATTAGTAATTGATCAATGAGAGCACCCTCCATAATGAGTCTGGAACACCCTCTGTCGATCATGATTGGATTGGTTTTCTTCCACCATCCTTGGCTACCGAATATTCTGTTTACCAGGCAACTATATACATAAGTATTACGTATGTAATTAGTAATGGATCTTCATTTTATTACAATTTTTGGCCTTCCCAACTATAAGCATCCTCCCATTTCTTGAACAGTTGTCTCATTCATTCCATAAAGATGGCTGTACTCATATCATCAGTTGGGGTTACGACTGAGTTGAAGGAAACTGTCATCCATGGGAAGTTCAAAGTTTTTGTTATACTCCACCTACTTTCCTTCCCCACTCTCGACATGCAATGACATCATCACAGATCTTATCTATAGACAGTCTGCCTCTCAACATGCAATGACATCATCACAGATCTTATCCATAGACAGTCTGCTTCTCACCATACAATGACATCATCACAGATCTTATCCATAGGCAGTCTGCCTCTCAACATGCAATGACATCATTACAGATCTTATCCATAAACAGTCTGCCTCTCAGCATGCAATGAAATCATCACAGATCTTATCCATAGACAGTCTGCCTCTCAACATACAATGACATCATCACAGATCTTATCCATAGGCAGTCTGCCTCTCAATATGCAATGACATAATCACAGATCTTATCCATTGACAGTCTGCCACTATGGTCCCTGTACATACTACAGGGTGGAGCACGTACGGGGAGCATGTACATGCCAAGGGGTGGAGCCACCAGTCTCTACCTTAGGCTGCAGCCATAGCTAGGAATCTCCTTCTCTTCCTTCAAGGACAGACAAGCTGACAAAACCACCCATTCCTAGTCCACCTGACTGACTCTCCAGGGGGCTATATCTACTAAGTAAACCTTAATCTCCAGGCTCAGAGTTAGAGTTCCATTCTGCTGTACCCAGAGACAGCTAATTCTTGGTTTGCAGGAAGCTGCTCACTAGTGGCAAGAGGCAGACTGCTG
This sequence comes from Protopterus annectens, assembly GCF_019279795.1. NCBI lineage: Eukaryota > Metazoa > Chordata > Ceratodontiformes > Protopteridae > Protopterus > Protopterus annectens. The sequence continues at coordinate 1,417,367,989 of NC_056746.1, read as the reverse complement.
AGCCTGATGGATGTGCACACTCATTGGTCTCACACTACACTAATGAGTTTGTCCTCAGTCTAGCTGCAACCTTTTTCTAAATCTTTACCAGCGGCATTATTCATATTTTTTTCTTAATTTTACACCAAATTCCAGAAACCTAGAATGTGTATGCGTCTGGGTAATATATCTTTTTTAAAAAAAGTACTCCCAAACTGTCAGTCTTAACCAAAAAAAAAAAAAGAAGGAAAGAAAGAAAAAAACTCATTGTAAATATCCCTATCCTTTCTTCCCTCACTTTCTAGTATACATCATTGCTCAAGATAAATAATTTATTGAAATTGTGAATGGGGGGGAGGTATGGCTGACCCAAGCCAGGATGGATGCTTAATCACATTTCTTCTGACAGCCAGGTAGATTATTTATATATTTCTGTGGCTTTGTTCATCCCTTGTACAAAAAGATGTCTGAACAACTGAGAAAACCTCTGGCCACAATTTTCACAAAGATTGTTTCAAAATGTGTCTCATGGCTAATGGCTGTTTATCTTGCTTGAATGTCAAATGCTTGTGGCTTCGGAGAATGAGGCCTATCACTCTTTCAAAATACAGCAGCAAAAGCAGGGAGATTCATTAATGATGGATTTTCACACTGTCAAATAGGAATTCATTAACTTGGAATCAAAGATTAGTAAAATAAGCTCTGAATTAACAGATCTTTGTGCAAAATGTGATAGTCAAGATGTAGGATAGATGATTTGGAGAACCACTGAAGGAGTGTTAGTCTTCACATTAAGGCGGTACCAGACAGCATTAAATATGTGGACCTAAGACCCTTTTTTGAACATTTATTTTTAAAGTGAACAAAGTTCCCTTTTTTTGAGCATTTATTTTTTAAAGTGAACAAAGTTCCCTTTTTTTGAGCATTTATTTTTTAAAGTTAACAAAATTCCACCTTATCTAAGTACAGGGATTGAGAGGGTGCATCAAGTGGGCAAAAAGTTTGTTGATTCCTCTAGGATGTTTCATGTGCTAATGGCCCTGAACTCTGTTTGCACTAAACATGGCTGATCCAGTTTAGCAGTGGGTTAAATCACAACTGTATTTTATGGCAGATTATCATACCCGCTGTATAGCATGAGAAAACAATTGTTGCTTCTGAGTAAAAAGCTTTCAGGGTATGGATATAAAGCTACTGTTGGGTACCCTGTGATCTTGGTAGCAGAGAAGGATGGGGTCTATTTGATTTTCAAGACAACCCTGGAAGCAGAAGACTTATTGCACACTGTTGCAACTCAACTTGTGGATGGGTGGTCTAAAAAAAGAGATGGAATGGGAAACGGCCCAACTAAAAAGACAATTCCACCCTTCTCCTACCAAAGCTTCCTCTGCCACACATAAGAAGCAGCAGCAGAGGAGAGTGTGAGTCCTAAATCCACATGTAGCACTGAGGCTGAACTTGTGAAAGTATCTACCCCAGCCCAAATCGCCTCCAGCAGAATGCATCAGACTGGCAAATGAGGAGGGAGAAATGAGCCCTCTGTGAGAAGTAATTCTATCAGACATCAAATGAGTCCTCAGTGGCCCATTTTGAAAGTCCTCAACCAAGAGCACCATAGAGTAGACACAAAAATAATAAGCTAAATGAGACCCTTGTCTGAGGTGCTTATTGGAAGAATTCCATATGCCCCCTGAGAATTCCATCTTGATGGGTTACACATCATGGTCATAAATTCTTTTTCTGCATCATCAGATTCAGCTGATAAGCAGTCTTGCTCAGCTTCTGGACTGAAGAAATTGGATAAAAATGTGTCAGAGGGCTAATTATAATATTTTATTGTGCTGATGGACTACTGTCTGAAGAGTGGGGTCTTATCAGGAGTGTACACTATTTGCAGCACTTGGGATAGAGCTGTTATGATATGATATAAAAGTTATGCACACACACACACATATATATATAACCTTCATTCTTTTATTTCCCTTTTGTCTCTAGCAAAATTTAATGGTGAGATATACATCATAATTTGGGGCTTCTTTCTCTTTTTCAATCCTTACAGATGTTCTTTACCATTTTTTTTGCACTTTACCTCTGAATCTTCTCAATAGACTGCAATATCTCACTTTAATCAAGTACCCCATAAACTCACCTCTAAAACGTTGACTGAAAAAGGTTGACAAATGAATGTCAACACATTACCACACGTGCACATAGAAAGAACCTCGGTGCATGCAATTTTCAAGAAAAAAAATCATAATTTTTTGCAAGGGTAGCAAGCATCCCTACACCTCACACCCTCTGTTGATTTTATATACTAAATCAGAAATTGCACAATCCCTGGGAAAAAGGAATATTCACATCCCTAGAATTGTCAAACTAAGTACCTGTCAGCCATATACATATATTGACCAAATGGCCATATGCAGTTAAACATATGTCGATAAACTTGCATTTTATATATATATATATATATATATATATATATATATATATATATATATATATATATATACATACCTATACATACACACACACACATATATATATATATATATATATATATATATATATATATATATATATATATATGGATCTACCTTAGTAGATCGACAAGTTAAAAAAGCGAAAACGAATTCACCGATGCCAGAAAATTGCAAATCACTTCACCGACGCCAGAAGATCGACAGTACACAAACATGACATCGCATACACCCGACACATCATACCATCAAACAAAACAAATCCCCTATCCAAAGCCCACACACACAACACAAGCACACCAAAATCCTTACAAACGAACACTAATCCATAGATACACAACTATCTACAACCCTAACCCAAACCCTTACCCTAAGGTCCGTCACTATCGCACACTCACCTAACCCGCGCCCTAACCCTAACTCACTTATCCCACCCCTACCCCTACAGACCACCAACATCGCACACTTACCTTACTCGCACCCTTACCTAACCCGCGCCCTAACCCTAACTCACTTATCCCACCCCTACCCCTACAGACCACCAACATCACACACACACCTTACTCGCACCCTTACCTAACCCGCGCCCTAACCCTAACTCACTTATCCCACCCCTACCCCTACACACCGTCAACATTGCACACTTACCTTACTCGCACCCTATTGTCCGTCACTACCGCATACTTACACATCCTTTCCCCATCGCAGTGTTCTCAGCGTCGGTGTCTTCCTCCGTCGGTCTTTTGCCTTGTCGATCTTCTGGCGTCGGTGAAGTGATTTGCGATCTTCTGGCGTCGGTGAATTCGTTTTCGCTTTTTTAACTTGTCGATCTACTAAGGTAGATCCATATATATATATATATATATATATATATATATATATATATGTACACACACACACACACACACACACACACACACACACACACACACACATGTATATATATATATATATATATAAACACATACACATATATATATATATATATATATATATATATATATACATATATATATATATATATTTATTTGCAGTTGGTTTACCAGGATAGTTCATTGGGCCAAGATGAACCCGTTTTCAGTGGAGTCCCGGGGAGAAACGCTCCAAAAACAAGCAAGGTTACAATAAGGTTTTAGGTTACAATTATTACAAATGTTACAGACTAGAGCAAAAAACATTACAAATAGTACAGAATAGTGAAAAACATTACAGATGCTACAGACTAGTAAAAAAGGAACACTACAGTATAAATACTGAGAAGCCATTACATCTTAAGGAAGCTTGCACTTAAGAGGTACATTCTAATACATTCTTTGTAAATAGCTTAGTAAGTACAAGGGAAGGATGTATGAGTTAGGAGAGAAAGTAAAATGTAAATTGCCAGTGTAAATTATGTGGGGTGGGAGCAGGAGCATTCCCACTGGGATACTAGATGTGAGTGAAGAGATTTTTTTTAATAGAAAGTGGTTAGAGGTGGTATGAATGGATGGTGGTAGGGAGTTCCAGAGACGTGCTAGACCATAGGATAGGAGATTTTTACCTGGGGGACAAGTTGGTTTATAGAATTCTATTAGGTTTTGGTTGTTAGATCTTAGTAATGTGTCAGGTAGGTGCATTTTAAAAGCAAAGGAAAGGGAGGGACAGTGGGAGAGGTTGAAAATGAGCTTATGTGCAAGAGTAAGTTGAGTGTAGGTGAGATGATTGGATAGTTCTAGTCATTTTAGTTTGTGGAGAGAAGAACTGTGATGGGTGGAGGACTTATGGCTGGTAGCGAATTTGGCAATTTTGTTGTAGCAAGAGGAAAGTTGTGTTTTAAGGGAATATTGTAGGCTAGTTAGGAGTGGGGCTCCATAGAGGAGGGAGGGGATAAGAAATGTGGTAGAGAGAGTGATTTTAGTGGAGGGTGTGAGATAACGATTTTGTTGGTAGAGCATGCCAAGTTTTTGGTGGGTTTTTTTGATATTTAGTTGAAGGTGGGAATTGAATTTAAGCTGACTGTCAATTTGGACTCCTAGTAATTTGGCCTCTGACACCAATTCCAGAGATGCGTTGTTATGGCTAGTGATAGAGAATGTGTTTGAATTGAAAGAGGTGACTTTAGAGGGAGTAAATATCATTAATTTGGTTTTAGAGGCATTAAGTGCTAGGTGATTTTTTTTCATCCATTGTTCAGTGGTTGAGAATGCATCTTGTGTAAGCTTTAGGAGTGTAGGGATGGAGGTGGCAGAACAGATAATAGTTGAATCATCTGCGCATTGGATGATATTTGAAAAAGGGAAAGAGTTGCGGAAGTCATTTATAAATATATTGAAGAGGAGGGGGCCCAGTATGGAAACCTGGGGAACTCCATTTGGGGTGTTAAGGAATGAGAAGGTGGCCTTTTTCCATTTTACTGCTTGATATCTATTGGATAAGTAGCTGAAGAACCAGTTCAGAGAGGAAGGTGATAGGTTAAGCTTAGAGAGTTTAGATAGAAGTAGGTTGTGAGAGATAGTGTCAAAGGCCTTAGAGAGGTCAAGTAGTAGGGTAGAAACAATAAGACCAGAGTCCCGGGCTTTATTTACAGTTTCACGGAAGGAGAGGAGGGCTGTCATAGTGCTGTGACCGGGTCTAGATCCATGTAGTGTGGGAGTTAGTAGGTGATTGTCTAAGAGATGTGGTAGGAGTTGTAGATGGATACACTTTTCTAGGAAATTAGAGATGGGAGACAGTTTAGCGATGGGACAGAAATTAGTAATATTGTTATTATTGCCACCTTTATGTAAAGGTATGATAAAAGCCTTTTTCCAAATTTGGGGTACTATGCTTTCTTGGATAGAGTGGTTGATTAGAATACTGATGGGGTAGGCAATGGCTTTGGCAGCTATGCTAAGAAAGTATGAAGGAATGTTATCTGGAGCATTAGAGCAAGGCTTCAGTTTCTGAAGGAGTTTTTTTATGGTAGAAGTGGGTATAGGTTTTAATGAGAAAGGTGGGGAGTGGGAAGAGGGGGTATTTGAGGGTGGTGGTGATGGAGAAGTAATGAGAGGAGAAGCAGAAGTGGAGGGTGTAGTGTTGGTAGAGGAGGATGGGGGTGAAGTGGAGGGTGTGGTGATGTTAGAGAATGATGAGGTTAGTTTGGAAATAGAATCAATGAAAAAAGAATTAAATTGTGTAGCCAAATCTATGTCAGGAGCATTAGGGTCTGGGGTGGGGTTGTCTGTTTTGCTGGGATTAAGGAGGGTGAATATTCCTTTCCAGAATTTCTGAGTGTTTGTTTTATTGTTGTTTTGGAGTATGGAGAAGTAATTTTGTCGATCAGTGATGATGAGCTTTTTTTACTTTATTTCTAAGTGTTTTGTATTCATTATGGGTGAAGGGAGTCCTATTTTTCTGGTAATGTGCCCAAACTTTATCTCTGAGTCGCATGGTTGTTAGTGTATTTTTGGTTAGCCAAGGGGCAGTTTTGATTTTTGTTCTTTTGTCCTTATGGGAGCATGGTAGTCTAGAAGGTTTAAGAAAGTTGAGTTGAAGTGGGCAACAGCATTATCTAGAGGTAGAGTTTTTAGAGTGTTCCAATTTATTGACTTTAGAGAGTTAGAAAAGGTAATGGGGTTGAAGGTTTTTTGGTTGCGAGTAGTAATATAATTATGAGTAAGGTGTAAGGGTGAAGGGAGTCGATGTGTGAAGGTGGGTAAGTGGTCACTAAGGGGATCGGGAAGGGTACCACTGTCAGAGAAGTAATGGGGATGAGAGACTAAAATCCAGTCTAGGATACTACCATTGGAGAGGTTTTTTGAGGGGCGGGTTATAGATATATATGGTTTATATATATATATATATATATATATATATATATATATATATATATATAATCAATACAGAATACTGAAATTCCACAATCCCTTGGACCAAAATCTTGAGATTGTGGAATCTCGAACATTAAAAAAAAAAAAAGTAAAACATCCAACAAATTATTCTAACCTATATACAGGGGGCAAGTCTTCCTGCACCCCCCTCATGGGGGGTTGTGCCCCCCACACCACCTGCATCTTAAATATACCAACTCTGTAATCGCACTACAGTGGAGTGAATGGCGAAGTTCCCATTCCGCATTGTACGGCAATCCCCATTCACTACTTTCGAGATTTCGCAAGGTTCTCAGGATTTAGAGTCTCAGGATTGTGGAATTTCAGTATTCTGTAGAGATCCCCTATATATATATATATATATATATATATATATATATATATATATATATATATATATATATATTTATATCAGATCACCTCCTCTTTAAACAACTAAGAAATGCTACTAAGAAAGATACTCTTACAGACAAAAAGGAATATTATCTACACCTTCAACAATCCACTCAACATACCCCTCAAAAGTTCTGGTCAAGTATTAACACACTTCTTAAACCAGGACATCCTACTACTCCTACCCCTTCAGGCTTTAACCTTAACAATTCCACCCAGATCCCTGATGCCTTTAACACATATTTTACAGAAGTCATTCAAACCCTGGCCAATTCATTACCCTCATCCACAGTTAACTTGACAAATACCCACAGCACCTCCTTGAATGCCTTTCACCTTCAACCTGTAGCTACATCTCTTATTCACAAACTTCTCAAAAAACTTAAACCTTGTACTCCATCCGCTGATCTACTACCATCAGAATATCTACAAATTGCTGCAGAAGCTATAGACTACCCCATATCCATACTTATTAATAGGACTATCTCTGAGGGGAAAATTCCTACCGTATGGAAAATATCTCATATAATTCCTTTACATAAAGGTGGCTCCTCTACTGAATTCTCAAACTTTCGACCTATTGCCTTACTCTCCCCAGTAGCAAAGATTATGGAAAGATGCATTCACAAACAATTTCTTAACTATCTTCTACAAAACAGATTACTAGCCAATTGTCAACATGGCTTCAGACCTTCCCATAGCACAACAACTGCCCTACTCTCTTTCACAGACACCATAAATAACAATAAAAACAACAATCTTTTATCCTCTACTCTATTTCTTGACTTGTCAAAAGCTTTTGACATGGTTAACCATAACATACTTCTTGATAAACTAAATCAATATTCTCTTGGCTCACAAGCACTTCAATGGTTTAGGAGCTATCTCCAAAACAGACAACAAGCAGTGCTATGGGAAAACACCCTTTCTTCCTTACTACCAGTAAACATTGGAGTTCCTCAAGGCTCTATTCTAGGTCCCCTTCTTTTTTCTTTATTTATAAATGACCTACACATGAATACACCTCAAGCCATCTGCATTCAGTATGCTGATGACTCAACTTTAATCTGTTCTGCTAATAATGTCTCCTCCCTCCAGTCCCTCACCCAAACAGTCTTCCACAATGTAGAAAAGTGGTTTATGAAGCACTCCCTTCTTCTTAATGCCAAAAAAACAAAACTTCTTCTCTTCACTCCTACTCACAAATCCTCCACACCTTTCTTTACCATCTCCTCTAACAATGCTACTTGTATTAACCCAGATATGACCACACGCCTACTAGGTGTAACTATTGATAACCGTCTTAATTTTGATGACCATATTAACAACACCATTAAATCAGTTAACAAAAAAATAGGTACTCTCTACCGAATTAAACCCTTTCTTACAGCAGCAGCTAGAAAGACCATTGCCCAAACCCACCTGATCTCTACCCTTTTCTATGCCACTGCTATATATACTAACTTATCTAAGAATAACCTGACCAAACTCTCTACCTGTTATAATAATATATCTAGATTCATCTCTGCCACTCCCTTTAGAACTCACCATTGTCTCAACCTCTTGCAACTTGATTGGTTAGAACTAAATAATCACTTACTCTATCAGCAACTACTTATCGTTCATAAGTCGCTTCACTACCCAGAAGCTACCCCAAGCCTTACAAAACTTATCTCACCTTATAAGAACCTAGCTACTCTACGCTCTGCTAATAAACTTCTAGTAGCCTCTACTAAATCATACAATAAAGCTGGTGACTCATTATTTGCAAACTCTGTTGGGAAAATCTGGAATCAGCTCCCTCAAGAAATAACTAACCTTAACTCCACACCCCTATTCAAAAAACAGATCAAAGAATATCTTAAAACTCAGTGGCTTTGTCCTTGTACTAATCCTGACTGAAATTACTTCTCCCTCACTCCTTCCTTCCCTCTATATCCCCTAACTGTCCCTCTAAATTATATAACTATTTGATGCCAGTTACTTATTTTATATTATATTTAATACATTTTGTTTTATCTTCCTTCTGCATGTTTTACCATCTTGTGATATTTTCTTATAAGTTATTATTTTGCAAACTTTAGTATGTTGCATACTAGAAATTTGTATTGTTAACCAGCTGTTTTTGGTTAACTTGCCTTGTGCTTGCTAACTGTTCATTTTTTTTTTTTCTCTTACTTTATTACACAAGCCTACCATTGTATTTTGTAATTTGCTTTGCTTTTTTGATGTACATTGTTTTCTTATTTCATGAATTTTGGAGCTTTTCTCCCCGGGCCTCTACTGAAAACGGATATATGTCCAGCTAGACTAGCCCGGTCAACAAATGTAAAATAAAATAAAAATAAATAAATAAATAAAAATATATATACATACATATATATATATATATATATATATATATATATATAATATACATATATATATATACATACATATATATATATATATATACACATATATGGATCCCATTCTCTTAATCGACAACACAGTTTGTCAAGTAACAGAAGCTCGACCCCACTTCAGCGAAAGTGCACAATATCGAAAGTGCACTTTCGTATAAGCCAGTTACAGTGGGGGTAAGGAAATATATCCTTTTCCCCACTGTAGTGCAATCTCGGAGTTGGTATATTTAAGTAGGGGGTTGTGGGAGGTGCAAGAGGCTTGCCCCCCTGCATAAACAGTTTCAATTTAATTATTTGTTTTTTTGACAATCGGCTTCAGTGAAAGTGCACTTTCGATGATGTGTACTTTCGCTGAAGTGGGTTCGATCTTCTGTTACTCGACAAACTGTGTTGTCGATTAATAGAAGTAGACCCATACACATATATATATATATATATATATATATATATATATATATATATATATATATATATATATATATATATACTGTATATGCATACATATACATATGTGTCGAAGTTACCAAAATGTCAACTCACAGAACAGCAAGACAACATCATCAAAAACTCATAACATCGAACTGCCGGCATGATGAATTTCACCTTCAGGAAACTAACCACTTGGCCACCACTGACAAACCTTGGCCTTTCCTCCATTATAGTGCGATCTCAGAGTTATTATACTTAGGTAGGTGGTGTGGGGGAAGAAGCCCCCCACTTCAGAAGGTTTTATTTATGTATAATTTTATTTTTTTGTACTGTGGAGTTTTGGAATTAAAACACACAAAACCTACATGGAGTTTACATGTGTCCATGGTGATGAGCGGTGAGCAGCAGCACTCATTGCATATTCATGCCACACACTGCATTGAAATGTAAATCAACAAGGTTTCTTAGTTGGCAACAGTACTACCTTCCAGGAAACCATGGCAGTGACCATGAACAGCAATTCTGTTTAAATTAGAGCACTGAAGGTCCGTCGTTTTCAGCAGAATGCCACAGAGATCACTAGGGCTTAACACATAGCTCTCAATCTCTTAGTGAATGACATCTGGGCAAAGGCCAACATAATGGGGGGACAGTGACTCAGAAATAGGGACATAGTTGACATATTTGCTCTTTAGAAATGTGCTAGAATAATCAGAGGCTTGTATTAAGAAAAATGTTCTGAAATATTTGAAATCTTAAACTGAAATGTATGTAATTATTGAGTCACATCAGTCCTGGGTTCATCCCATTGATATGGCAGAAGATCACAAATATGATAAGGAACACACCAAAAGATACAAAGGCAAAAATCAGGATATTCTGTGAAAATCCTGACAGCTGAGCAGAATGATTGTTAAGTATATGGTCCAAACACAGAACAGGACAGTGTATCTACATTGCAGACTATTGTGAAATCCCATTCCTGGCATTCTATACTGAAGTTGTATAAATGATCTTTAAGGGTACGCAGACTACCATGTAAAATAAACACTAATGGGAACTGTGTGTATTGAATAAGGACACACAGATGAATTGTAGGAATGATCACAGGGAAAGAGGTCAGTTGAAAAAACCTAATGTACAGCAAATGAGGGCATGTAAATGGAACTTGGTAGTAGCAGGAATGCCACTCACATATCAATATGGTACAATAGGAACTGCACAGTGAAAATGTGTATTATGTGACTGTCACACAAGGTGACATAGCAATGGGGAGGATGTTTGTTTGAGATAAGCATCCTTACATGAATAATGCAGAGGGTATCTATCAGGGACGTTGTATACAACTGGGGTAGGGTGCATTTTGTGAAAGTGTGCAAACTAATTTGCCCGAATATGAGTGTAATCTCAGCAGAGGTCTCCAGCAAGCAGGACACAGGTAAAGCCTCATGGACAACATTAGAAGAAGCATGCAGAATCAGGGACAATATCAGAATAATGCCACTGGTAATCCCATGCCTCTGACATAACATATGTGATGTAGAGTGATCAGAGAGGGTTCTGCACAAACACACTTGTACAACTATTATGACATGGCTGCACTCTATGAGGGTAATCATGCACGATGTCCTGACAATGTAACATCTGATGGAGGTGTCAGGAGGGACAGCGCTATGCCTGTATGTGACATTATGATCAATAAAAACTAGTTGACTGGTGTGCATGGCATATGTGCAGATATATATATATATATATATATATATATATATATATATATATATATAGATAGATATAGATATAGATATAGATATATATATACACATATATATATATATATATATATATATATATATATATATATATGTATGTGTGTGTGTGTGTGTGCAAGTGTGTGTATGTGTGTGTGTGTGTGTGTGTGTGTGTGTGTGTGTGTGTGTGTGTGTGTGTGTGTGTGTGTGTTTGTTTGTGTGTGTGTGTGGCACAATCCACATTGTCACAAATGTTACCTATTCCATTAATGTTGCCAAACAGCTATGTATGCATTGTGTTCATCACTGGAACAGGTATCATACATGCATCTGTTGTAACACCTTGATGTGATTTCCAATCATCAGACAGTAATGTTTATGCCACAAAAAGAATACCTAGGTATGGCCAATAAGCTGTGTGACTGCTCACTGTAGCAAAGGTGGTACACTTCAGTTACACATCACTGGAAGTTGTGTAGTGAGCTACATGAAGAAGGGTGCATTGTACTCAGTTATTGGTGTGATGAAGGCTGTGAACTGTGGAGGTATTATGGCCTCTGATGTGGATGTTCTTCACATACTTAGTAGTTGTATCACATACAAGGGAGTAGTCAGCACTGTGGCCATATGCTAGTGAACATTCCACATACCATCTACTCCAGGACAAATGTCACAGACTTATTGATCTGATTGTAGGGTGTGATGTCTACATTATAACTGGGTTGTGTTGTTTGTTTTCCTGACATAACAAATCCTTCCATCTTTTTGTGCCATTGCAGGTATTGTCAGGGCTGTGGCAGCAGTCTTTGGTGTGTGTTGATACTGTCTGTATTATACTAATATCACAGTTGGAGTCAATGATTGCCCACAATCTGTATTCCTTCAGACAGCTGTTATGACACAGGATATGTATGCCATTTGTGATGTCTGTGACTTAAATAATGGAGAGGAAAGGGCTTAGCAGACAGCCCTGATGTACAGACCTGAGATATACTTCACTTCACACGATTCAACATATCTCCATGCTACGTATGTGATGCGGTGATCTCCCCACTTGGTGATATAGGTATTTATGGTCACATCTGGCAGTTCTGAGTGAATACCTCAGTGTGGATTTGGTCAAATACCTTGGGCTCAAGTTCAAAAGGATGACAGTGTTGTCATCATACATGAGGACATCTGCCACATGTAACAGACATGATGTAGCATTTACAACTCACATAGGTCTGTTACACCAAGCTGGGATATCAATAGTGTCCATTTAGTAAAAGGTCTGTGTTGACTTGGTTTACCTCACAGATGAGAAGAGTCAGGATGTGTCTATACATGTATGTATTAGGTGTTGTTCCCCCAACTCACATGAATGCGTGCTGATGTAGACCCTTCTACAGGAACATAGTCTGTGTGGAGGGTGTGTTGAAGTATGCATTCAATCATATCAGGAAGGTGTATGTGCTGAGTCATGTAATATGCAATCTGTGATGTTGTCTCAGCCCATTGATTCTGTGTAATAGGCCAGTGTGAAGGTAAGACAGTGCATACTGTCTATCCTGATCTGGTCTAGGGTTTGGATACAATCCCCCATGCAGGTTTCATTGAGAAACACACTCAGCTGAGGATTAATGCTTACATCACTAGATGGATAAACAACTAGCTCACTGACAGAACACATACTATGAAAGTTGGTAAATCAACTTATACTAGTAGAGCTGTCACCATTGGCATATCCCAGGGATTTGTGCTTAGCCCTTTACTGTTTGGACTCTTTCTCAACAGTTCAGGCTAAAGTATATGTCTTTGGCTTAATGCTTTTGCTGATTCTTGCATAATGGGTGCAGTCATTGAGTCCACCAATAATGATAACATAGTATAGGAGGGGCTAACACAGACAAATGATTGCTGACAAAGTCACATGGTCTACAAGTAAATACAAAAAAAAGTGTCTTTATTTTGTCCTTCTGCAAAGTGGAATTCCCTGCTAATTACAGCATTGACAACAGTCCCACTATGCAGAATCCCAGTGATGCAAGCACTGAGAACACATGTAGATAGCAATTTGAACTTTAACCACCAAGTATCCACACTTTTATTGAAAGCCAGTGTTGTGCACATTATAAGTCACGCTATTGTATTCAGATCTGAGTATTATATTACACCTCTGTACTTATACCTCATCAGAACACTAACAGAGTATAATGCTCTCTTATGCATGCACCTCACTAGACACATTCAGCAGCTGGAGACATCACAAGTGTTTCTCACCAAGAAAACATGATGCCTGCAAGCCATGCCATGATGTATGTGGATAGACTGAAAGCCATGTCACTGTAATCTGTATTGTATAGGATGAGGTGACTTCTGCCAAGCCTCCAGGCCAGTCTCTGACCTTGCCCTGGTGGGAATAGTGCACATTCACAAATCAGATATAGCTGATGCCATCAGCAGTGTCTGCTGTGTAGAATGTGGTAATAACAGTGTCCTACATGCTGGTGTAAAAGGCTCTCTGTAATGCCAAGCATGTGCACAAAACACTCACGCTCTCAGTGGATTGCAGTGACAATAGAACCCCTGCTTATCTAAATTACACAGACTATAGAATTTTGTATTTAAAGCAAGTGCCATAGCTCAAGTGTGACTTGGAATGCATCAGACAACACTTTATAGCTGATGACATCAGCAGTGCCTGTTGAGGAGAATATGGTAATAACAGTGTCCCACATGCTGGTGTAAAAGGCTCTCTGTAATGTCAAACAAGTCCACAAGCACATACACATACCCCTAGTTGACTGCAGTGAGAATAGAATCCCTACTTATCTAAGTACACAGACAACAGATCTCTTATTTAAGGCAATCGCCACATCTCAAGTCAGACTTGGATGGACTCAGACAACACTTTATAGCTGATGACATCAACAGTGTCTGTGCAGAGAATATGGTATTAATAGTGTTCCACATGCTGGTATAAAAGGCTCTCTGTAATGCCAAGCAAGTGCACAAACACACATATTTCCCCAGCAGTGAGAATATAACCCCTTCCTTCTAAGTATATAGATTGCAGAACTCTGTATTTAAGGCAAGCGTTACAGCTCAAGTCTGACTTGGAGTGTCTCACAGACAGCACTTTATAGCTGATAACATTAGCAGTGTCTGGTGAAGAGAAGATGGTAATAAGATTGTCTCACATGGACTCAGTACTTTACCAAGCACCATGGCACAAGTCTGACTTTTACAAAACTGCCGGTCAACTTATAGTGAATGACATCAGCAGAGCATGTTGGAGAGAAGATATTGGGAGGCCTGCATGAAATGGATTAGTAGGCATGTGCAAGTATCAGCATTTGTTTTATTATTTAACATTTGTTGACCAGGAAAGTATGACTTGGAATGAGCCAGTTTTCAGTGCAGGCTCAGAAGAAGCACTGTGAATCCATTGAATTGGAGCAGTAATTGTAGGCTACTCAATTTTTTTCTTCGGGTTAGACACACACGCACACACACACACACACACACACACACACACACACACACACACACACACACACACACACACACCCCAGTTGACTGCAGTGATAAAAACACCCTAAGTATGCAGACTATAGAACTCAGTACTTTATGCAAGCGCCACTGTACAATTATGACCTTTACCAGACTGCAGACAACTTATAGTGGAATACACCTGCAGGGCATGTTAGAGAGAAGATGATGGGAGGCTTGCATGAAATGGATGTGTATACATGTGCAAGTATCAAAACACTGTCAATCCATGAGATTGGAGCGTTAACTGTAGGATACACACTTCTGTTTGGGCTATGCACACACACACACACACACACACACACACACACACACACACACACACACACGCACACGCACACGCACGCACACACACACACACACACACACACACACACACACACACACACACACACACACACACACACACATACATACACATATACATACACATTTGACTGCAGTGAGAAGAGAACCCCTACCTAAGTACACAGATTACAGAACTCAGTACTTTAAGCAAGCAGCACACAGGTCAACTTATACTGCATATCAGTAGAGCACACTGGACAGAAGATGTTGGGAGTCCTGCATAGGATCATAGCTTTATCAGTTCATAGGAGGTTAATAGCCTAATGGCCTGAGGGTGTTTACAAGCCTAGCCATGTAAAACACAAGCACCCTTAATGAGCATAGTTAGATGGTGTTTGTTAGCACAGCAATTTTGTGATAAGCACCATGAGGGACATAGGTGCCACCCCAAGGGTGAGTTTACAATCGCCCATCGAGTTGTCAAGATTATGTGTGAATAGGGTCATTGAGGAAGAATACTTCACATGCAGTTAGGGCCTATTACAAAGGAGTGGCAAATCAGGGAGATATATCTGTCTCCCCAGCATGTTCTGTTTATGTCACAGGCAGGTTGAGATACCTGGAGCAAGTTAATCTTGTCCCATCTCATTTGCAAATGTCCAGCACTTCCAGTAGGACAGGATCTGAGACTGCTCTGTAGGCCAGGCATAGGTCACCTCTCAGCAGCCTGCATGATACTGTGCTCAGTGACGTGTCTTTCAGTTTTTCCATTTTTGCCATGTTTTGGAGGCTCTGGATTCTCCCAGTCACAAAACTCGGTCTTTTCTCCAGCTACTGCAGCTGTCTGGTGAGGTACAGACAGAAGGGGATATTGTATTCAATTCATTGTCTGATAAAGACAGAGTACAGCAGAGCTATGACCTCCCTGATCTTGGATGTGTTGGCCTTATTTATGAAGTGCAAAATGTAGAATGTGCCTCTCACCACTATGAACACATAGTAATTGAAGTGTAGCTTGCTATCAACATGTGTTCCCAAGACTAATAACACTGTGTTTGAGCATAGAGGGGTACTATATGTATCATAATAAGCAGAGGTACTTCATTGCCAAATAGGACAATGAGGCATTTTTACTTCAAGATTCAGTCCATAAGTTTGGCACCAGTCATTTGTTTGTGTCAGCCCCTTTTGTAATATGTTAACATAGTTGGGGAACTCTATATGACTCAGTCCAGTTGACAGTCATCTACAAACTTGGTAAGCCACAGGCCATCTACCTTTGTCTGGACTTCAGAGAAACAGTTTCCAAACAGTTGACGGCCCAGCACAGAGCCTCCTGGTATTCCACTTGTAAGTGGTCTAGTGGTGGAGGTGCGGTCTCCAACTTTGACAATGTGTGTTCTGTTGGTGAGCCATTTGCCTATCCATCTAGTAATGTTTGGATTAATCCCCAGATGGGAGAGTTTCCCTATGATACCTGAATGGGGGTAGCGTCAAAGGCCTTGAAAAAATCAACATAGTGGTATGTCCTGTTATTCCTCATCCAGATCTTTGGGGTCATTATCAAAGAAGTGCACTAGATCTACCCTTGACAAAACCAAAATGGGTCAGGTCAAGTTTGTTGAAGGTCGCCTATGTTCCTGTGGATAAGGTTCATGCTGAGCACTTTTCTAGCCTTGCAGATATGATGTTTTAGGCTTATGGGTCAATATTTAGTTTTGCATGTTAACAGATTGACGTGCATTGCATGTCACATAACATTTGATATTAATTCCTGTAATGTAGGTGATATATGTGAGAAAAAAGTACTGCGACATCAGGGTTGCAGTGACTGGCGGGCAACACATGGCTGTATTGTAAATATGTAACATATTGTTAGGGCCTTCAGTTCATGTTTCCACATTTAATTTTATATCATAGACAGGAAATGGACAGTAAACAGCAGGAATACATAATAGTATTTACTTTTCCATAGTGCGGCGAGCAGCTGGTTTGCACAATGACTGGCAAAGTATTTGCATTGCGAGATATACTTTTCCTGTTTGCATGTAGCTGAGCACTGCGCAAATGCGAGCCATATTGCTAAAGTCTGACAGTTAGTATTTAGTCTATGAAACACACCTGCTGCTTAACTGACTCTGTGGCAGCAGGTGTAAATGCATTGACACATTTAATTTTGTGTCCAGATGATACTTGGTTTGTATCTAGGTGTATGTAAGACTTTTTAATACTTTTAAACAATCAGTGATAATGTATTGACATTATTTCTTTATAGTACATGTTGCTGTGTGTTGGCATAGCTCAGAGGGGTTAAGAGGCATTGCACAGGGGTACCTGCAGCATTGTACTGCCGCTCACCATCACTTGGCATTACTGAGCGATGTGAAACTTTGTGCAAACATAGAGGCTAAAAAGTGAATGGATCCATTGCTTTTTCTGTTACTTATGTGTGTTGTTCTTCAACATTAAAAACTGATCATATGTGCAGAATATTAGCTGAATTTGGACTGCCACCTCCAGAGAGTGGGGTGATAACAATGTACTCATGTTGTATAGCCAATTGGACTGAAACAAGTGCATCAAGAAGACACATGTCTGAAATGAAGAGCTTTGTATGGGACATTCGTTTTTTTGTGGGGCAGGTGCCCATTTTTTTTTTAATTCAGTAAGAGAGGACTGTTGGGTAATGGCTGTAGATATGTCTGGGTTAGGTACATTGGGTAGGTGAGGAAGCAAATGCAAACAAACAAGACAAGAAACAGGAATGGTGGTGGGCACAAAAGGTTGGGGGACACCATGATTGGGGTGAGGGAGGGAACAACGCAGGCTCATGGACCTCAAACTTGGAGACAGTGAGAATGGAGGCCTCACCCACTGGACTGTCATCACTGTCCCCTTACTCTGCCGGTGGCTGGAGTGATTGATATCTTCTCCTCCTATGGACCATGAGGGAGAGAAGAGCTCCATCCAATGTAGGCATACACTACTGGTGGGGTGCACAAACCTACACACTATCTCAGGCATTTTCCTATGCATGATGAAATCATCACCTATGCCACTGCTGTTGGAGGGTGCCACTGTACCAGTTTCCAGAGCAGTACTACCTGAGGGCATGCAGTGGCAGCAGAGGCAGTACTGTCAGATGGGCTCCCACATGTGCTGGAGCTGGTGGAGCATGGGCAGGCTGATACACTGTGGTTGGCCTACCTCACTTTTGTTTGCACATAATAGAAAATAAAAAAATGAGAGATATGGGTTGGGGTGATAGAAGAAAAAGAGATAAAATTAGTACCATCATATGTGACATACAATGTATTAACACAATTATACAACTCTTTTATCCGAAGTAAACATCCTAACAAATGCACACTACACTACAGACTGCTGAAAGTAATCCTTGAAATTTACATATATTGAACATATGCATGTTCCAATTATACAGATTACTGTTTACAGCAGGGCATTTGTGCCACTAGTGTAGAGTTTTTAATTTAATGTAAATATTATTGAAGAAATAACAGTATTGAATATTTGGGAATCATGGTATTTGAACCCACAACCTCTGACTATAGTCTAATATTGGAATCTTACAAGTGGATTGTGCTACAGACTAATGCATGCATACTTGCTTTTCCAGTTAGGACATGCATGCTCAATTTGATGCAACTGTATAGAAGATCAAAAAAAGCTTTCTTTAACCTTTAAATCTACAGTAACACTGCTCTTCTGCTGCATACATGCTACTTGCTTCCCTCAGTCTCTCCAGTCGAGCAACATGAGCCTGCCAATTGAACTCACATTTGTTGGGAGCTGGGGAAAGAACAGAAAAGAAAAGAAGAGCATTAGCCATACCAGTCTTGCCAATATTTAGCTTTCTAAGTCTTACAATTACTCTCTTATTGTCCATTAAAAACAAACACTGAGGGAGTGCCTACACTATGTTTACATCTGATACACAGAGTCAAGTATTTGGGATTCAGCAATTGTAATAAGTTCAGACCTCATTTGCATCTTCACTATGTTGACAGCCCTGACTCTACACCATGTAAAGGCAACCATGTAGCTAAGGAAATTGGGATCAGGAGACTTGTTTATGTGGAGAACACATAAAAGAGGCTATTACTTTATTATATATCTGCACAGAAGATTACTGAACTTGAAAATGTATGCTTGCATTTTGTCAGCTATATACTGCATATGCTGAAATGTAATTAAGAAAAAATTATTTAATAGTTTTATATAATATATTTTGATTAGCAAAGGCTTTTACACGTTTATCTGTATGCATTAGTTAGAAGTGTAGTGATGGCACAGGCATGTTTGTCAGCACATTTCACAGGTATACATGATTGGAAATACCTTATCATGGAATGTTCTGAGTTAAATCTACAGAAATGTTTTCGGGGCAGTTCATTTGACAGCAGTTTAAACATTTCAGAGATGATTTATTGGCAATATGTGTCATTTGCTTGTTCTTTTGGGGGTGGGGTGCAAAGCTACATTTCTGTTATGACCCAAACAAGGATATGCTGCTATTGTCACTCCTTTTTTTTTTTTTGCATCCAACCCGGTATGTTTCTCCAGTGGGTAATACTAAAATGCTAGCTTTTTTGTTTTATCTGGGAACAGCCATTTTGTAGTCATGTAATACTTATGTGTAGTACCCTTCTCTTGCCTTTTAGAACACCTAGGTCTTGATTACACGACCAAATAACAGCATGCAAGGATATGCCAGTTGTTCATATTATTGCACAATACACTTCAGGTTCAATACTTAAGTTGTAAATCCAGCAGTTGCAACAGTTTTAGTTCAGGGCTGATTCTGTCTGATGCAAGCAGTACACAGCCAATACATGGGGAGGTAAAGGCTATGAGAGTTACCTGGCATCAATGTTAATAAATATATGTGTGTAGGAGGAAGATTTTAGGTCCTTAAGTAGTGAGTGAGTGTGCTATGCATTGTCTCATAGCTAATGTGAGAGCATATTGAGCATGCCTAAGTCTGACTGTAACCACAGCAGCTGCTGGTTCCTCCACTGACTCCTCACCTGCGTGTTGCTGTGGTGTCTTTGCTATCGGTGGTGGGATGTATGCCCCTTCCCCTTGTTGATCATGCTGAAGATGTTTTCTCAGGTTGATATTGTGTAGTATGGCACATACTGTGAATATTTCAGTACATGCCTGTGGTTGTACTGCAGGGCTCCCCCAGAAGTATCTAGGCATCTGAACTGCGACTTCAGCAGCCGAAACACATGGTCTGTGATATTTTTGGTTTGAGTGCGTGCCTCATTATGGCATTTGTCAGCAGGTGTGTGTGTGTGCATTTCTGATGGGTGTCATCAGCCACTGTCCCAGTGCATAACCTGCATTCCCCAGTAAATGACTCTGTGGGATATTCCACTAGTGAACATCTGATACAGCTGGGAGGTGTGCCAGATATGTGAGTCATAGTAACTGCCTGGTTGCCAGTACACATGTTCAGGATTATTCCCTTGACATTACACATGACTTGGCAGTTAATAGAGTTAAAGCCCTTTGTATTTACGTAGAACCTTCCCTGTTCCCCAGGTGGTGCCTTAATTTCTGTATGAGTGCAATCTATAGCACCCAGTACTTCAAGGTCATGTGATACATGGAAGAACTGCATATTTCTGGCCCTATCCTCAGGAGTACAGGGAAAATATATGTGGTCACTAGCATGTTTGAGCATAGCAGTCAAGAATTGATGGAGGATCCTGGATGGTGTGATGCCTGTAACACCCCCAGCATATCCTCTGTTGGTCTCTGAAAGATACCTGTAGCTAAAATTCTAAGTGCAACATACCTTTGCCTCCACTGGGATGGGTTCCCCTCAGTTTGCCCTGGCTCTGAGTTGAGTACAACAGAGGTGGTAGAGTTCTTTTAGTGTGTCTCTATCCACCCTGTAGTGCTCTACAATTTCCACATCATGTAGATTGCGATAAGTTACCCAGGATCTGAAAACTCTTCTTCTTCTTGGCCTTGGTCTGCTAGCAGCAGCACAGCATAGACTTCAGCCTGTTACGCATGTACATGAATTAAAGCAACAGCAGCCCATAACACTGTTTCTGTGTAAACTTCGTTTCTGTATTCCAATAGGTTTTGAAATTTGCAGGGAAAACCAACACCGAGTCTACACTGTAGCTTTGCAACTTGTTGAATAGCTCATCCATCTTGGATTGATTGATTAGCATACAATTAAGCTGCTTATGCAGTAATTTGTATTCCGGTGTTTACCTTATTTATGCAGCTGTGCACTGCTCTTTCCACCATGCAGAGACACTTACTGAATCCAAAACAGTGCCAAATGTGCATATGGTGGAAACAGACTGTGTAGGGTTTATTGAATCTGCTCTACAGTATTTCTTAATGTGTCACTCTTATTTGGTACTACATGTAATATATAATATGGGGAAATTTGATACTGTGTTGATGTCCTGCCTGAGGGTGGGGGGATGGGATTTCTCTCACTTTCTTTATTTTTATTTTGTCTCAGTGTCCTCTAGGTGAGTCTCAGTGAATGTGTTGTTCTCTTCCTTAGAGTGGAGGATGGCCTTACCGAAGAAGCTTTTTGGGGGGAAGGGTTCTGCTAGTGTAGATGACTAATGAAAATGTAACTCTGCATATCCCCCTAGTTTTAATGGGTAATATTTTCTAGCACTGAGGGATAGCCTAAAGTTTCTGTCATGAAATGTAGGTAGTTGTTCCCACTCTGTAAGGAGAGTGAGAAATTTACAAAGGTTAAAGGAAGCAAATGCACATTAGCCTGCTTGCAAGAAACCAAGTTAAAGGTTAGGGAAATTCACAAACTGCACTCCAAGGCTTATTGCCCTGTCTTTGCTGACCACAGACTGAGAGAAGGGAAAAAAAGGGGTTGCCATTTTATTTTGGCACACCTAAGCTCTTAATACAAAATGAAAATTTAGAAGTGGTATTGGCAGGTGGCTTGGTCAGGAAATGACTATTAATGGTGAACATTGCCCCAAATGCTGATGATCTAGAGTTTTTTAGGAGCTTTTTAAAATATGGTCAGAACTATCGACTCATGCAAGTTTATGTATTTTGACAGTGGATTATATTTTAGTGCTTGATTCCAGCCTAGATCACCTACATGGTAACACTGAGCCCCATAAGAAATATCAGCATTTCTTAAGTGAATGGTTGAAGCACTCAGCTTGGGTGGACCTTTGGCATGATCTAAATCCAGTGGAAGTGATGCCACCTTTTTCTAGGCATCTAACCCACAAAGGGAGTAGAATAGATCATTGTTTCATCCTGTTAGGTCTAAAACATAGAGCCATACACCCTGGATACGTTTGTCTAATCATGCACTGGCCTCCCTTATTATTAACAGTAAGGAGAGCAGCACAATAATACAAGGGTTGGAGTTGGTCACATTATTGCAGGAGAAACCCAAGACAACCAAACTAAGTTACAATCAATAGTTTGAGATGTTCTTCATAGGAATGGTGAGATGGGACATATTATTGTGAGAAGTTGGTGGTGATGTAAGATGCCATTGTGTGGTGACTTCTTGGATGTAGAAAAATTTAAGAAGAGAAAGAGTGGTAAAATTACTGAAGAGAAGCTCCTTGAGTTGAAAGAGGTCCTGGACCAACTAGATGTCCTGTGTGCACCCTCAACCTTGGCTAGGAAAGAAGCATTATTGTGGGTGGAGATTAAAATGTTAGAAATTTCAAGGGTAGAACCTAAACTTATAAGGAAAGGCCAGTTTTAGTTGCTTAAAAGGGAGGATGATCCTAGATGTAACGTGACTCTTTAGTCAATGGACCCTAGATGTTGGATGTCAATACTGAAGGATCACCTGGGGCAGGAGTTGTGAGATGAGTCAATGTGGAACGCTTTCGTGCAACACTAGAAGTCTCGATATGCCCAAGCTCCAGTAGAAAACTCACCAGTATGGGGAATATAGCTGCTAAACAATGTCCATTAGAACAGGAAGAACACAATAGACTAAACCAACCCGTCACTCTTTTGGAACTAGACCAGGCAATTAAATTGCTGAAATGGTTTGGATGGTGGATGGTTACCATCCTGAACTATATAAGTAGGGTGGTGTGGATCTAATCCTGCAGTTGTTCCACTTTTATCATCATCACAGCTTTTTTAGACTACAACAGATGATGCATAATCAGTCCATTATTACTTTAATTCCAAAAAGTAGAGACTCAATTTTTTCATCTTCTGATTTTATACCCATTTCTCCTATCAATTTAGACAAAGATTTTTGTGGAAATATTGTCCTCCAGACAAGATAAGATATCCCAAAGAGTTATGCATCACAAACAGCTGATGGGAGTTTGGGGCATTTCTGTAAGGTGAAGATGCAAGGTGGGAAAGGTTCTGGTATTGTGCTATTTAATATAGCAAAAGCATTTGACTCAGTGAGATGGTGCTTTCTATTTGAAACCTTTGAGGCTCGAAGAGTAGGGCACACTTGTTGGATAAAACTTTTACACACTCCTAGTGTTTGCAGTACTGGTCAGTCCTGGCCTGTCTGATATCAGTTATATAAAAAGTGGAACCAGGCAAGATCTTGTTGTACTGCTAATGGAAGAGCTGGCATTTAGAGTTAGACATTACCTTGTTACTGTATCCTGCTCCCGTGATGTAAAGCACATGTTTTACTTCTTTGTAGATGATGGTTTACTATGGAATAGATATGTTTGTCTGGTCTTTATGGAAGTGATGAATAGATTTTGTTAGTTCAGCATTAGTTCTAGTCTTATGCGTAACATACTAAAACATCATGATTAAATAATGGGAATGTTATACCTGACATAAGCTTATATGGTCCCTTTTTCTCAAAGTTCCAAGTATCTGGGATTACAAGCAAGCACTCACTGATTGTGAACTATGGACATCAACATGGACCTACTCATTAAGAGATCACAAGATCAAGATCAAGAGATCATCTGCATAAGTTGGATCTGTTTTGCTTACTTTCAGGTAAAATAAAAGCACTGAAAACCATGGTAATGCCTCATATTTTTTATATTCTCTGGAATATCCCAATCTCCAGTGGACATCTCAAACTGCTGCACTTACAGAATATGTTAAAATCGTGAGTGTTAACATTAACTCAAGGGCATCTCTTGGCTCAGCTTGTTTACATTTGTAAGTGTTATAGTGGATGTGGACTTCCTCACCTATCTAGCTGTGTGCTACCTTTTAAAATCTCCCAGGTGTTACAGCTTTATACTATGGAGTGGATACCTCAGCTATATTGTTTAGAGAAGCCTGATGGACATGAGACCCCACATTCTGCTTTACAAAGCTGGATTATGGAGGTGTACCACAGGTTGTTAGACCTCAACGATATGTAGTGCAGACTAGGTACTACTCATGTGATATGGCATCATCCACAAGTGTTGAGAGATGTAGCGCTACATATTTGGTGCCATTGGATTAGTAAGGGTATTGTAAATTGGGAAAAGCTGGGATGTAGTGCTGCCTCTACACTGCCTAAACCATTAGAGGAATTAATCAGTGAACATGGCCTTTCGCAGCAGGACTGGTTTACTTATAACCAAATAATGTCTATCTCAAGATGTAATATGAAAACCTCTGAGTGTACTAAGTGACTAGCTCCGTGGCTAAATGGTTGAGAATCAAAAAAGCTCAACCCTGCACAAATTATATAGATATCTAGGAACTAAAGTTGATAACATTTGAAAAAAATAATGAGCAGTTGGCAAAATCTGGAGGCTATGTTTTTCAAGGATGTGGAATGGGGAAGAGTATGCAGGGTATACAGAAATTAAATAGATGGTCAAAGTATAAAGATAACAAATGCATATGCTTAACAGATGGTATTTAACAGCAGTTAGGCAGGCCAAATATAGCTCCAATGGGGAAGGTACGTATTAGAGGTCTGTACACCTAGCTGCAGACAACTTTCATATGTTCTGGAAATGTCTGTTAATCAGAACATATTGGCACTGACTTCTCAATATTTTGTAGCGAGTCTATATCACCTGCATCCTTAACAGGGTAGAAAGTATAGCTACTTGGGTTGTTTGGTAGGCAGACCTGTTATAAAACTGACTTGTGTGAAGGAGTGGAAATCCAGAACATCCTTGTCATTGGTACAAGTGTAGTCTGTCCTATGTAAACATGTTAATAGCATTTTATATGGCTTTAATTAGGCTAATTCAACTGTGAAACTTCCATATGGGTGGCACCATTTCTTTGTTGTGTATGGCAAGGCTTAACTATGGTTATTAGGGGTGGATATGCTTGGTTTACATTTGCTTGAATATGATAACTAGCTGAGTAGTACATAGCATATATAGTTGTATTCCTTTTTTTTTTACTTTCAGCAAAATCTGTTTATTCAGTCTTCTGTTTGTAAGATTGTTAATAGGTTCATAGGTGTTTACTAAGCTAACGACCACAAGGGCCTTTTTAAGCCTAGCTATGCATCTCAAATCTCTGACAAGTTCTGATACCCTTGATAAGTGTAAGCAGGGGCTTGGAAGATGAAATATTTATAAGCAGGGGCCTGAAAGATGAAACATTTACAGGTTGCCTGTTTCCATTAGAGACATAGGTGCCAAACCAGGGATGACTTTCTGGTTGCCCATCTAATTGTCCAAGTTGCACTTGAATTGGGTTAGGGAGAAACTCTGATTCACATGGATGAGGAGCCTGTTCCATAGATGGGATAGTTTCTTGGATACATACCTGTCTCTCCATCAGGTCCGAAATATATCACAGGCAAGGCTTAAGTCTTTAAAATGGGTAATTCTGGTGCTGTTTGTTTTGTGGATACACAGGAGGTCCATCAGAGTGGGGATCTGACAATGCCCTGTATACCACACATAGATCTCCCCTCAAAAGCCTGTAGGAGACAGAATACAGGGATAGGATCTTGAGGTGGTCTGCACAGGACATTTTACTTAAGCCCTGTATTCTTTTATGAGGAACATCTGTGGACATTCCAATTGTTGGATATGCCTGGTTAGGTACATACCAAAGGGGAAATTGTAATCCATGATAGGGCTGATGGATGCTGAAAACAGTGGAACAATGACTTCCTTGGACCTAGATTACATACCTTTGTTTATAAGTTGCACAGCATTGAATGATTTCCTCACTGCTGTAGACGTGATTGTCAAAGGCTAGATTACTGTCTATGTGTGTCCCTAAGTTCCTGACTGTTAGAGTAAACTGTTTTATATAAGCAAATTAATTTATGTAAAGTATTAGTATAATGAATGTTGGGCACAGTAGTATAGATTCTTAACATCCAGAGACTACCCTTCTGGACTGTTCTATACTGCTCTATACTTTTCTTCATGGGCAGCATGAGGCTGACATGAGAAATTATAGAGTGCAGAGCTCATTCCACTGACAACAGTATAAATAAGTGAAGAGACTGACTGGATTTGGAGATTTTTGGAGGAAATGTCTTCAGCAGAAGTGGGAAATGAAAGGAGAGGTGCCAGTCAGGCACGGGCAAGAGCATTGGCCCAACAGCAGCTTTACAATAAGAGACCCTAAAGCATTTATGTTGCAAAATATAATTAAGTCTCAACAGAGAGTATTTTAAAGTCAGTCAGTTAATGCTTATTTCGGCTAAACTGAAACAAATATTTGACTCGAACATAGGTAGTGTAAGTCTGTTTCTGTTTTGGTGCTTGTTACTTTAGCAGTGGTGAGCCAGACCAGTTTCAAAATACATAGTAAATCTTTAAAATACGTGTATGTTTTAACCATTGACATCAACATCCAGTTTGACATGGTGTTCATTGGATTAGTGCCAGTTCATGCTTCTTCCAGATGAAGAGGGTGAACAAGACATCATTTGAAGCAACTACTCTTCAGCGATCACTAAATTATCTGACGGATAAAGGCTTTTGGCAGGATTTTTCAGTTTCCATCTTGACCACCTGGTAACTGTTAGCTTGCAGAAAGCCTTTTTCTGTCATAACATGGATACCATTAAAGGCTTAAGTATAAAGTGCCAAGAAGAATATAATACCCACAGCTCACAGGACCCAGATTCAACCAATATAAGGCAATGTAAAACCAGTAATAGATTTAAAATGACTAGTTTATTCCAGAAAAACACAATGTGAAGTTAAACGCTTTCACTCGGTCAATACCGAGCTTCCTCAGAACAAATAGTACACTGTAATCATGGCACTCCTTAAATACCACCTGGTAATCACATGACCCCCGTTTTCCCCAATAAAACCTTTTAATTTCTAAAAAATTATACAATCACTTACAAATGTGTTAATGTAAAAAACTACAATATAATATGTTATAAAAACAGTGTGTAGCCATATAAAACAATCTTCTTCATGTACCTATGCTAATAAAGCACCCGTTCCCCTCAAAAAATGCAAAGACCACAACTGAATCAATTGTATAGTTAGAACCTGGTAATGTAACTTAGTTTTGTAATATTAAAAAATCAGCCCCCTAAAAATATAAACCATACTAATATATTATCTATAGATCACAAATGACAGTATACATGTTGTTTATAAAATATAAATTGTAAATTCATAAACGTGCTGCTCTAAGTTTATATTTTATATATCTAAGTTAGTATTTTATAAACAACATGTATACGGTCATTTGTGATCTATAGATAATATTTTGGTATGGTTTTTATTTTTAGGGGGCTGATTTTTTAATATTATAAAACTAAGTTACAGTACCAGGTTCTGACTATACAATTGATTCAGTTGCGGTCTTTGCATTTTTTGAGGGGAACGGGTGCTTTATTAGCACAGGTACATGAAGAAGATTGTTTTATATGGCTTCACACTGTTTTTATAACATATTATTGTTAGAAACATATGTATTAATGTGTGTGCTTAATGCTAATTAGAAGCTAAAAGAGTTAACACGTTTTTCATTCTATTTTATATACAGCTTAGTTTTATATGAGAATAAAAGATGTTTTTGAAACTGCAGTGTGCTTTCTGAAACTTGTAAGATGCCCTCTGACCTACTGTTTGCTAGCACAGCAGAATTCATGCTTATGCCTTTTGGAAATGTACTGAGAAGCAGGTGATTATCTGCTAGGTCAGGAAGCAATGAATGAAACAATGCTATATTCCATAATGTTATGATTTTGAACAATTAGCTCTGTTTGTGGTATGAGAACATGCACAGCTGCAGAGGGAAGAGATAAAGACAGACAAAGAACTGTTGAAAAAATGAACTGCAATCTATACATGCTTTGTGTTCAAATTAGCCATAGTACCTTGAATGGTAACATTGCATATATCTAACCGGTGGTAGCCAAGGCCACGTTGTTTTTCTTAGGAAGTTTCTCACCAAAATTGATAGTACAAGCAGAAAAGTATGAAAATAGCTGCTATTAAGTAATGATGTTAAAACTCATGATCTGCTACGTCAGCTTGGTAGGCAATGTCTTATTAGAAAATGTATAAAAATGCTGGTATTTCCTGATTCTAGTTAGACAAACTCTGTATTAGCACGTTTTTGTCTCCTTGCTGCAAGATTAAAGTGCCTTAACCTGAACCTACCGTGTATTGATTATTTTTAAAGTATATTTTTCCTTTGACAGATTGGTCCTTCGGACCGGAAACATCTCTCGCTCTAGCTCAGGTCAGATGGTCCTGGTGTCATGGAACCGTACGGGGAAGTAGCCACATCGGTTCTTCTGCTTTGAAAAGGCCTCCGACTGAATTGTCGTTCAAAAGAGGCCAGCCACTGTTTCTGATCTGCGATTGGAGGACGAGTCAACAGTTCCAGTGAGATCAATCATGGAGGCTCAGGTAAGGAGGAATTTACCTTTTTTTCTGTTTTAGATCAGCGACTTGTTACAGTATTTTGTTTTTTGTCAGGGAGATCTGTAAAGTGCAGATCAGGGACAAAAAAAGATTGCTGTCTTGTCATAGATCAGGGAAACAGAATAGGTAGACAATTATTCTAGATAAACTGTGAAGAAGTGTAAATCATGGTACCACGTGATAAAAAGGGTTACGTAACAATTTCTAGCTTAGCTAAGACAACATGGGAAATAAGTGCACAAAAAGTTCCTGGGATCCGCCCTTAACCGAAGACGCGAAATATATGCAATTACAGCGTGCCGACAATGTTAGGTACTATACAAAATGGGTTAATAAATACAAATTTGATGGTAATTTAGATAAACCTTCACTTATCAAACTTGTCAAACAACTTAAAACAGATGCAAAAGGTCAGATAAAAAAGCAATGCCAATTCGGAGTTCTTCAGGCACACAGGTGGCTTGAGGAAGCAAACCGCAGGGAACAAAAGAATAAAAATTCAAAAGCAACGTTTTTAGATAAAGAAGACAATAACTTGGTAATAGCAACAGCCCCTCCGCCCCCTCCGCTTCCCTTACCAGAATATGAAGCAAGTAGACAAGCTGATCCACCTCCGTTATATCCAGCTGTTCCTGCAAAATCAAAACCGTTTGTCAGAGATCCTATCAAGACTAGGTCTCAAACACGCAACTTAAGAGGGGATATTGAATTGTATGAAATAAATAAAAATTCACAAGCTATGAGTGAAGAAGAGATATGTCCGCTCATAGAAGTACAAAATCCATAGGCAGGACAGGCAGGACAGAACCCAACTCTTCTAGTATATAGACCGTGGACACCGGAAGACATCCGGAAAGCCACAGAGGGAATTCCCCATCCGAAAGTTAATTTTAGAAAATTCTTAGAAGACTTACAGGGCATGAGGTTAAGTTACCATTTAAATGGAGAGGAAGTAGAAAAAGTAGTCAGACAAATTGTAGGTCCAGATTGGCACATGATCAGTGGCAACTGGAATCCCCGTGACGCGGAACATAGGCCACTCCCACATAATAACGCAGAACTGGATAACAGAGTGAAAGGTCTGACAGACCGAATCTCTGAGAAATGGAAGGCTAGGGCTGACTGGACTTGCATTAATCAATGCATACAACAAGGAGGTGAAACTGTTGATAGATATTATGCCAGATTATTAGAGTGTTCTAATAACCATTGTGGAATGCAGGTACCTGAAGACCAAACACATGATTCCCCATATGAGCAGCAGTTTTGAAAGGCAGTATTGCACCCTTTAGCAGCTTTATTACAAAGCACATAGTAGATCATCGCACAAGTAGATTACAGTCATTACTTGAATATGCAAGACATGCCGAAAGGCATTTTAATAGCAAAAGGAAAAAGAAAACTCAAGTATTTGCAGTAGAAGACGGATCAGAAGTCTTTGTAGTACAGACCGGGAAGAAGGGTAAGAAAAATGCCCAGGGAAACAAACAATCTGATAAATGATCAGAGGACTTTGAAGAGAGAAAGAAAAGGGGTGAATGTTTTAAATGCGGGAAAAAGGGACATTTAGCAAGGGATTGCAGGCAAAATAAAAAGTTAACCACAGAGGACAAGGAGGGTGAGGACTGACTATATGATAGTCAATAATCACTGAAAAGGAATAATCAAGAAAAGACAAGTGCAAATGTGATAGAAGGAGTAGAGAATGTGATAGAGGAAATAGAGGATGTGCATGAAATCACAGATAATGAAGAAAATGAAATTTTAGACTTAGCATTATTGAGCCTAGAGCTCTACTTAGCAGACACAAAACTGGAAGTTACACTTCTGGTAGAGGGGAGGGAAGTTAAATTCCTGTGTGACTCAGGGGCTTCACGGACCCTGATACATCTTTCCAAGCTACCAGAAAACTCAGAATCACTTGATTACATATTAGTGAAAGCAGCTAATGGACAGCTGTATTGGGAGCCACTCTCCCACAGCATAGCAATAACTGACCCTGTTTCAGGGATGACCCAGAAAAGCAAAATTGTTGTTTCTGCAAAATGCCCAGTAAATCTTTTGGGCAGAGACCTAATGCAGACATTTGGCATAGCAGTAGTTCCAACTATGCAGGGTATGGAAGCACAGCGACAAATGGATACTTTTGTAGTGCGACCGGAGGGTGAAACATTTTATTGGTACAGCCAGGACTTGGTTACGACTGGTCCAGGGGCAGTAACCAAAGAACTGATGAACATAGCCATCAGTAAATCCCCCTCCCTTGACACTGATAAACAACATTTGTTGCATTGCACTCTATATTATTGTAGCAAACCATGACCTGATAAAGAATATGAGCAAGAACTGTTTAGAAACCATGCTAACAGATTAGTATTATGAAATCTGTACTGGGACACAGAAGGAAACAGTGTAGTAAGCTGTTCATTGCCCCAGGAATTCCTAGCACTTTATAAATCTAATCGATTACCACATGTGAGTTTGACTAAAGATAGAAACGTGAAGTGGGCAGACCTAGGAGAAAAAGTCACAAGGTGGGAAAAGCAGACAGAGTTAGAACTTTCAGAACAGGGAGTACAAAAGCAGAAGTTGAATTGGGTAACACAGACACACCCAGCAGTACACTTGCAGGCAAGTGAGGACAGCTGAGTAGCACTCTTACTAGAAGAAGAGGAAAAAGCCTTACAAGACATACCAGAGACTCTCTGGTCAACAAGAAAATCAGATGTAGGACTTATTTGTACAGCAGGACCAGTCACTATCACGCCAAAGTCAGCATTTAGACCTCAAAAGAGACAGTATCCCTTGAGAAAGGATGCAGAAGTAGGAATCAAACCTATAATAGCAGCCTTACTTAAGGAAGGAGTATTGATAGAATCTCCTGATTCACCATGTAATACACCCTTATTTCCTGTTAGGAAAGCAAATGGAGAATGGTGTATGGTCCAAGATTTACAAGTTGTAAATGACGCATTTATACCCAGGGCACCTCTGGTGCCAGATCCATACACCTTATTAAATGATTTGAAACCTCAACAAAAGTATTTGTCTGTGGTAGATATCAGCAATGCGTTTTTCTCAATACCGATACACCCTGGCAGCCAACATTGGTTTGCATTTACATTTCCGGGGAAAAGGTATACATATACGCGACTACCACAGGGATATTGTGAGAGTCCAACAATATTCGCAAAGGAAATGGCAAATAACCTGGCGGGATTTATCCCAACGAAAGGCAGCCAGATTTTACTTTATGTAGATGACATTCTGCTGGCAGCCCCCACCCAGCAAGAATGCAGAGAAGATACCATAGCATTACTACAATTTTTATCTACTCAAGGACAAAAGGTAAACAAAAATAAACTGCAGCTTTGGAAAAAATAGGTCAAATACCTGGGATATGTAATATCCAAAGAGGGCAGAATATTAGATGAAGACAGAAAAACAGCAATATTACAAGCACCCAAACCAACCACCAAGAAGGAAATGATGTCCTTCCTAGGTACTACTAATTTTTGTCAGAGTTGGATTCCAAACTATGCCTTGGAATCTGCTCCACTGACTAGCTTGATATTCAAAAAGCCTATGGCAGCGCAAGATTTATTACAGTGGACACCAGAAGCAGAATCAGCTTTCTGCAAATTGAAACAACTGATACCATCCTCATTAGTTTTAGGATTACCGAACTATCATAAACGATTTTTTCAAACTGTAGATTGTAAGCAGGGTTATATGACATCAGTGTTAACACAGCAGCATGGGGACAAACAACGCCCCATAGCTTACTATTCATCACAGCTAGACCCAGTGGCGTGATCCCTACCCCACTGTGTACAAGCAGTAGTCGCAGCTGCAATGGCAGTGCAGGCTTCAGCCTCAGTAGTGTTATTCCACCCTCTCACGTTGAGAGTGCCTCATGCAGTCGCAATTATTTTACTGCAAGAAAAAGTAGCATATCTTTCTCCTGCTAGACATCTTTCCTGTATGACTATACTGTTGAGCCAACCTCATATGACAATTGAACGATGCACAACTTTGAATCCGTCAACCTTGCTCCCAACCCCAGCAGATGGCAAACCACACTGCTGCCTGCAGGAGATTAAGCAAAAAACAATACCTAGAAAAGATCTCACGGATGTTCACTTGGATGATGCTGAGGTGACATACTATGTGGACGGCTCGTGTAGGAGGGGTCCTACAGGACAGAATCTAGTGGGGTATGCAGTAGTTTCTGATACTGAGATTTTAGAAGCAAAGTCTTTACCGCACAACTTATCTGCACAAGCAGCAGAATTGATTGCTTTAACAAGGGCATGTACCTTGGCAAAGGGTAAACGAGTGAACATTTTTACTGACAGCCAGTATGCTTTTTCTACTGTACATGTTTTTGCACAGCAGAGGAAAAATAGAGGAATGATAACATCTACTGGTAAACCAATTAATCATGCACAATTTATTTTAGACTTGTTAGACTCTATTCAGTTACCTCAGAAAGTAGCTATTTGCAAATGCGTAGCTCATACCAAACAACAGGATAGGATTTCAAAAGGTAATGCGAGGGCTGATACAGCTGCAAAGCAAGCAGCTTCAGCTTCAGAAGTATTTCTTTTGAGTGAGGAATTACAACCATCTGAGATTTTAGACTTAGAAATGTTAAAAACAATGCAGACACTTACTACAAATGTAGAAAAACAAAAAATGAATAAAACGAGGAGCAATTCTTGAGAAAGGGCTGTACATCTCCAAAGAGAGGAAACCGATTTTACCATCTAACTTGTTTAGATATGCAGCTTTGTTGAGCCATGGGCAGTGCCATGTCTCAACAGGGGGGATGGTACAGTTAGTGAATCGAGTGTTTACAACATATGGATTTAAAAACTACACAAAAAAGTTTGTGCAGCATGCCATGTTTGTAACAAGCATCATGCACAGGGGGCATTGAAGCCTAAGCAAGGGAGTTTCCCTACACCACTGTATCCATTCCATACTATCTGTATGGATTTTATAGAGCTGAACAAATGTGAAAATAAAAAGTACTGCCTTGTCATTATAGACATGTTTTCCAAATGGGTGGAAGCTTTTCCAACTAAAAATCCAGATGCAGCTACTGTTGCAAAAGTCCTTGTTAAAGAAATTATTCCTAGATTTGGCATACCGGAAAAGATTTGTAGTGACAGTGGCACACACTTTGTAAATCAAACTATACAACAATTGAGACGCTATTTTGGGATTTCTCTGAAAAAACATTGTGCATACCACCCCCAATCTGCAGGATTAGTAGAGAGACACAATGGAGTTTTGAAGAACAAGCTTTGGAAATTGATTAGTGAGACACAAAAGAACTGGGTGCACTGTCTGCCCCTGGCACTGTTGAGTATGAGAACTGTTCCAAATGTTAAAGGGTTAACTCCTTTTGAAATTTTGTGTGGGAGGGCATATTATACACCTCAGTGGAAACCTCTCATGCCTGCAGACCAGGAAGCTGACAGTTCACTTGCAGAGTATATGAGGAGATTTTTGAATAACAAACTTTTGCAGTTAAATTCTGTTTCAGATATAGAACAAGCCAGAACATCGGAAGCAGCAATAGTCCCAGGCACGTGGGTCTGGGTGAAAGTCGTGAAGAAAAGGAATTGAAGTTCTCCGAAGTGGGAAGGACCATACCAGGTGCTACTGTCAACACCCACTGCAGTCAAGATCGCAGAGCGAGCGCCCTGGATTCATCTGATGCACTGTAAATTAGTTAAGAACTTTGAACTGGACAAAAACCTTGTTACTATTGTATAATGAGAACAAAATGACCAGGTATAGAGTAAACAGGGATGCAGAACAACCTCAGAAAATTTGCATGATTATTCTGATAGCTATACTGATCACAATGATCTTTTTGCTGTGGCCTTTCCTTTTTCCAGCCACACAAGTTGAACTGAACAAACATGATGCATTACTCATAGACTGGCATTCAAACTTTAACACTTACCAAGCAATTAAATATGTGTATGCTGAGACTTTTAATGTTTTGAACTGCTAGATTTGCACAGCTATACCAACAGCATATGGGAGATTATTGATGACTGCTGCCCCCCTAGGGGTCAATGAGACCTGGGAAAACTTGATTTTTGATACTACACCTGTGAAGTCACAAGACAAAATAGCATTGCACCTACCTGTTACACAAAAAGGGATTGTATGCTTTTATAAAAATGACACTATTCAATTGGGTTGGAGCAATTGCAATGTCACTGTTTCTTATAAATGTCATATTAAGGCCAGTAAGGCAAAAACTATTTGTGATACAAACTATGATGCATATTTTGAAAAGATGCATAGAAGTGTTAGTGAAATACAACATAATCCTGTACTTTTAAAGCAGCTTTCTAATATTGATAATAAAATGTTTCATGCAGGGCAAGCTTATATCAATACTAAAGTAGAAAACTGTTATTTCATTTGTGGGAAAAAAGCATATAAATGGCTACCTGAGAATTGGTCTGGCAGTTGTTTTTTGGGTTACCTGGTTCCGGCCATATGACACACTGCAGCTTTGCCTCAGGGAAAATTCGAAACATCAGAGATTTTAGCAGTAAACCTAGAAGTCCAATCAAGAGACCCAAGAATCCAGTAGGACAAATCGAAGCAGGGTGGAAAAACCATAACTCAGTGAAAAACAAAGATAAACTGACACATATGGACTTGAGTGACACCATTTTATCATGGGCAGGCATAGCCCCTGCATATGGCGCAGTGAAATTGATTTGGGAGCTGAGAAAACTGTCTAAACTTCTCGAAGTTATGAGCAATGCAACTTTTTCTGCTCTCGAATTAGTGACTTATGAACTAAATGCTATGAGAACTGTGGTACTTCAAAACTACATGGCTCTTGACTTCACCCTAGCGGTGAGAGGTGGTATGTGCGCTTTAATCAAAGAAGAATGCTGTTTTTATATTCCTGACAACTAGTACGAGATAAATGACCATCTTGAGGTGATCCAGCAAGTGTCGACCATGACCAAACCAGGCCCAAACCCTCTGACGGACTTTTTCCAGAATTTGTTTGGGGGGGTGGGGTTCCATCCTAATGAACATCCTGATTGCCATTTGTGTGGGATTACTCCTATTAGGAGCATGCATTTGTTGTGGTATTCCCTGCATGAAAAAAATTAATCAAAGGTTTTATAGACATGTCAGTTTCTGAGACTTTGCATCAAAGTACTGAAATTGAAGAATTGTTGAAAAGTGAAATGCTTTCGTAAGTCTAAACTAAATGAATCTTTTAACTGCAAATCCTGAATGGAAGAGTTTAGGAGAAGAAGCAAACTGTTTATGCTTTTGAAAATAGAATTAAAAAGTATTAACAGGGGGGAAATGTTAGAAAAATATGTATTAATGTGTGTGCTTAATGCTAATTAGAAGCTAAAAGAGTTAACACGTTTTTCATTCTATTTTATATACAGATTAGTTTTATATGAGACTAAAAGATGTTTTTGAAACTGCAGTGTGCTTTCTGAAACTTGCAAGATGCTCTCTGACCTAGTGTTTGCTAGCACAGCAGAATTCATGCTTATGCCTTTTGGAAATGTACTGAGAAGCAGGTGATTATCTGCTAGGTCAGGAAGCAATGAATGAAACAATGCTATATTCTATAATGTTATTATTTTGAACAATTAGCTCTGTTCGTGGTATGAGAACATGCACAGCTGCAGAGGGAAGAGATAAAGACAGACAAAGAACTGTTGAAGAAATGAACTGCAATCTATACTTGCTTTGTGCTCAAATTAGCCGTAGTACCTTGAATGGTAACATTGCATATATCTAACCGGTGGTAACCAAGGCCACATTGTTTTTCTTAGGAAGTTTCTCACCAAAATTGATAGTACAAGCAGAAAAGTATGAAAACAGCTGCTATGAAGTAATGATGTTAAAACTCATGATCTGCTATGTCAGCTTGGTAGGCAATGTCTTATTAGAAAATGTATAAAAATGCTGGTATTTCCTGATTCTAGTTAGACAAACTCTGTATTAGCACATTTTTGTCTCCTTGCTGCAAGATTAAAGTGCCTTAACCTGAACCTACTGTGTATTGATCATTTTTAAAGTATATATTTCCTTTGACAATTATATTGTAGTTTTTTACATTAATACATTTGTAAGTGATTGTATAATTTTTTAGAAATTAAAAGGTTTTATTGGGGAAAACAGGGGTCATGTGATTACCAGGTGGTATTTAAGGAGTGCCATGATTACAGTGTACTATTTGTTCTGAGGAAGCTTGGTACTGACTGAGTGAAAGTGCTTAACTTCACGTTGTGTTTTTGTGGAATAAACTAATCATTTTAACCCTATTACTGGTTTTACATTGCCTTATATTGGTTGAATCTGGGTCCTGTGAGCTGTGGGTATTATATTCTTCTTGGCTTCTTATTTTGGACATTTTCTTAAGTATAAAGTGCTCGCATGTAGTCAGTATAGATGTTAAGTTATAAAGATGTATGGGATTTTTTAATGAAATGGTAAGATATAAATTGAGGAAAATGCAGATTTTTTTTTAAACATAGTAAAGTTGATTTTGCATGTCTTGCTAAGATTGTGGTAGGTTTTCATCAGTATGTCTAAAAATCAAAATCACTAGCTACATGTGTAAAGTGCAATAGTACCACTACATTCTACTGTCAGGAATGTGTTGATATACTTAAGATTATCTGTCAGAAGTGTCAATGTAACATGCAGTTACCAGAAACAGTTTTAGTGATGGGAATAACTAAACCACTGAGAAGACATTCAGGAATATAACACACAATATAAGGATTTCCAGGCTCCAGTTCTAACTCCTTTATTTAAACAGTATTGTTTGGAATAGTCAGAGGCAGTTAAAGATGAAAGGAAAACAGGTGAGACAGTAGCAAAGTTAAATAATCTGACACAAAGTTTAAGAAAAAAATTCAGAAATATGATGCAGAGCTCAGGCCATACAATGAGGCTACACTTTTTTTCTAGCTACTTTACAAACTGCATTACAATCTTTACAAGAAAGAATACAGGAAGGGGAAAATGAAATCACTGCCATAAAAGCACAGTTAAAAATGACAGAAGATGACATTAGGACAGAAAGAAGGTTTAGAGTACAGGCAGTTATGGACAAAGAAAACTGCAATAGAGCAAATACAAAGTTACTGCAACAAATACAGGAATTGCAGGTACAACTTAGAAGTACACCGCACATTAAATCAGAAGACATAAATTTAGTAAATACATTGACTGATTTATACCAACAGTCTTGGTCACTACAGGTAATCCCACAGTGGAATGATATAAAGGGAATTGCCTATGACATGGTGGCCTTTGAAGAATGGGTTATACATATGGATGGTACAGATTGGTCAGAGCCTTTGGAAAAATGTTTCCAGGTTTTTATCCTTAAGTGTTTTGCTAAATATATACAGACAAAATGGTTAGATGTATATACACCAATTCAGATAGTGAGATCAGTTTTGCTGGCATATATGCAGGAGCAGCCATTAACAACTAAGTTATTGGATAATTTTAATATAACTATATCAGAAAGATTGATGGAGCAAGCAGAACATTTTAAAATGGCTTATCATATAGTACATGACAAATTAGATCAGGAAATGGAAGATGAAGCAATCCAGAAGCAACTAATTCACAGTTTTGTAGAACAGGTTAAGGGAGTACCAGGCGACATTAAGTGTATTCATAAGTAAGGCTCCAAAACACTGGAGGAAGTAGTGACTAGATTTATGAAAGGTCAGAAAATAGATGGTAAGCAGTGTACAGTGCAAAACATTTTTTACATTGAGGAAGATGAGGAAGGTACATGTAACTGGATGAGGAAAAGGAAGAAGGTGAAGTGATGCCCAAAAGGGGGGGGCAAACAGCATCAGCCCCTCCTCAGGTAGGAAGGGAAGGTCCAGGTAGGTAAAGTAAGGAAGTAATCTATTTTTCTGTAAAAAGATAGGACACATAAAACAGGATTGTCAACACTATTAAAAAGAAAAAAAAAAAGAAAAGGAAAAGTAAGCAAATAGAAAAGGGGGTATATCCAGCAGAACAGGATACAGAGGACAATCAGAATCATTACTATAATCCTAATAGGAAAAGTTATAGAAAATCACACACAGATAGCAGAGGGAATGTATGCACAGCAGAGTATGTGATAAGAGATCTGCTGCATAATCCAGAAAATGAAAAGTCAAAAAATATTTAGAGAGAAATAAATAGAATTGTGTATGTTACCAATGTTGATATGGAACAAGGGAAATCAGAGCCAGTTCATTTGGTGCATTCAACAACACATTTGATGTCAGACCCAACCTTGTGAGGGACAGAATAGGGGTATGCCCCCTGCCCACATCACCTTGTTAATGTCTTTTACTCTGAGTGGTGATGGGAGACTATTGGTCACCTTATGGGTAGAGAGGATGCTGTGGCAAAACATTCCGATAGATAGTGAAACAGCAGTCTCTGTAGCAAATAGAAGATGCAAAATAAATCATCAAAACAAACGTTATTTCAGGATTCAGTGGAAACTCTGTAGTAGCTGTCAGTAGTCAATTAGCTGACATTAGATTTGAAGAGGATGGAGAACCACTCAAGACAACCTTTTTGTTGCATCCTAGCTGTGGCACAACTATTTTAGGGATGGATATATTATCAAAGCTGGGAATAACGATAGATTTCTCACACAGGATTATATGGAAGACAGTACAGGGACTGGAGATTGAATATGCACATATATGGTAGTAGAAGTAGATCAGATTAACAAAAAAGGAAAGGACTGAGCCAGACATGTCAGATGAGCAAAAAGAAATATGGGAAAAGTTAGAAAACACTTTTCAGGATTTATGGGCATAATCCAAAACAGATTGTGGTAAACTAAAGGAGGCAATACTTGTGGGTAGTCCAAATGATTTTATTCCACCTTTCCAAAAACAGTAGCCAGTTCCAATAGCGGCTGAAAATAACATGAGAAAATACATTCAAGAATGGCAGCAGACAGGCATTATTAGGAAGATACATAGTCCAACAAATTCTCCTATATGGCCAGTATTATAGAAGGATGGTAGTTATAGACTGGTACTGGCTCTTAGGAAGGTAAATGACTGTACAAACCCAGAGGGTCATCTGTTATCTGGGATTCTAGATTTGTCAGCAAGAATTAAACCCACTAGCAAGTGGATTTCAGTTATTGATTTGGCAAATAGATTTTTCACTGTTCCATTGCAGAAAAAGGAATGGCAAAAGTTTGCATTCACTTTTGAACAGTATGTAATGACATGGTTACCTCAATCATCACCACACTGATTGCAACTGTGTGTGATGGAAAAGCAAGAGAACAAGCTTTTTACCTATGGTCTAAAGTACCCATACAGGCAAAAGAAGAAAAACTGGCAGTAGGGGAAAAGGTTTTTGTAAAGAATTTCAACATTTCAGGGCCAGGAGATAGCAATTGGCAAGGGCCCTATGAAGTTGTACAGTAAATAGGACTATTGGCGCACAAAGCCAAACGTGAAAAAGGGTAAACAAAGCATTTTAGTGCACAGAGAGAAGTATAAATAAATAACTGAAATTAAAGACAAAAAGGCAGAGAAATAACAGATTGTCATCCATTTCTCAGATGTCGATCTACTGGTTTGGAATGCTATTCAGTCATTTTACAAATAGTCTGTTTTCAGGAAGGTCTGGATGGATCATCACAACATTGATTGCAATCATTCTCATTATTTTCTTAACTGGTATAATTTATACATGCATAAATCTTTGTGCAACAAAAGTGTTTAATCAAATTAATATTATAAATACAGAAAAGTTAATATAGTTTTGAGGTTTTGCTTAACTGTTTTAATAAAATGTTTCCATTTTATTTTTATTGTTTAAATAAATGTGTGAGTTAAACCAGGGAGAATTGTTAGAGTAAATTGTATTATGTAAGCAAATTAATTTATGTAAAGCGTTAGTGTGGTATAGATTCTTGGCATCCATAGGCTTACCCTTCTAGACTGTTCTACACTGTTCTATACTGCTCTACACTTTTCTACAATTTTTTCATGGGCAGCATGAGGGTGACACCAGGAATTCTAGAATGTGGAGCTCTTTCCATTGACAACAGTATAAATAAATGAAGAGCCTGACTGGATTTGGAAATTTTCTGAGGAAACTTCAGCAGAAGCAGAAAATGAAAGGAGAGCTGCCAGTCGGGTATGGGCAAGAACATCAGCCCAACAATAGCTTTACAATAAGAGACTTTAAAACATTTATGTTGTAAAAGATAATTAAGTCTCGACAGAGAGTATTTTAAAGTCAGTTGGCTAATGCTTATTGTGGCTTAATTTAAATAAATATTTGACTCAAACCTAGATGGTGTAAGTCTGTTTCTGTTCTCTACTTTAACACTTACTAGTGGGTGAACTCTAAGGGGTGTGTTGTCAATATGATAGTTACCAGGGATGGATGACTTCCCGAAATATACTATTATGCATTTCTTAGCATTTAGTTTTAGTCCGTGGCACTGACACCAGTTGTTTGTCTGTGTCAGGCTTTCCTGGAGAACATCTGTGTCAATGTGGGATTCAATGACAGCTCCTTATTTGCAATCATCTGCAAATTTAGTCAGCCAGAGACCACTGACATTGGCCTTGACTTCAAAGGCGTAAATGCCGAAAAATGAGCGGTCCAAGGACCGATCCCTAAGGGACTTGTTTGGTTGTTAATATTATAAATAGATATTTCTGTTTGTATCCACTATTTGCACTGTTTATGGATCTACTTCACTTCTTTTTCTACTTCACTTAACTACCTTTGCCCACATTGTACTAAACTTCTCCTCAAACACATTGTAACAAAGTGTACTGTTCTTTTGAATACTTGTTCTACATATGATTGTAACTTTTGTTGTTAGATTAATAACTGTTTTAAATGTTCTGTATAGTTTCAAAGAACATTTCTATTTGTAACTGCTATTTGTACTGTTTCTGGAGCTTTTCTCCCCAAGCCTCCACTGGAAAAGGGCTTATGCTCAGATAGACATACCCACAAATGTCAAATAAATAAATAAATGACACTAAAATGAGTTTAAAAATTTGTAGTCAGAGATGTAAATGGTATGTGCCTGATTACACCCCTACTTACACACATTTCACTGTATTTCATTTTATATGTGTGCTGTCAATACCTAGATCTTGCATGTATGGCTGGCCTGATGACCTCTTAATTCACTAGTTGTCCATCTATGAGATGCATGCTATACAGCTTCCTCACTTTTACTAAGACATACTATGGCTAAATGTATGTAATGGTCACCATATACTACTGATGGAGGTGTAAAGTTACTAAGATAAGCAGAGAAGGAACTAGGCAGGAGAGTCTGGATACAGCCCAAGGGGCATGGGTTTGGGGCTGAGAAGGTGAAATAGGATGAAAAATTGAGGTGTGCCTGTAATATTTCAGTTTCTAATTTTGTTACAATATGAACTGAACCCTAAATACTACATATAGTTTTAGTGTTGCATATGAAGAATATGTGCAAATCCTTCTGTTAAGGAAAAAAATTACTGTGCAATCATAATGTTAAATGAATTATTTTTTAAGAAGACAGGCTGCAAAATAAAATAAGAGTGCAACACAAATGGGTAATACATATGTGAATTAACTTGGTGGATGTATTTAGCATTTAATTTAAATAAAGGGACATTTTTATTAGGTGATTGTAGCATTTTACTGTATTTAATTGCATAGGTTGATAAATTGTATCTAAGAATACATATGTCCATGGGTATTCTTACTTATTATTAAGACTTACCAAGTATTCTGCAGCTGGACTTATACGTTTTGGCTTACTCTGTCAAGTGATTTAAATGATTCATGAATGCTATCTTTTAAAGTTGGTTGTCTGCATTCTTAGATTGGATTGTTTGGTGTAATACATTAGGAAAATGTGATTGCCTCTTTGCACCAAGTTGCTCTGTTATTCTCTTCTATTATTAACAATGCATTTATTGCAATACTCTGAAAGGTTCTCTGATTTAAAATCTAATGCACAATTTGTAGTTGGTGGTCACAGCAGCATCAAATAGATCATTATTTAGGGGTGAACAATGCAGTGAATGCTGACATCTGTGCAATTACTGAAACATGGTTCAAAGCCACGGAAAGCACTCCAGCAGTGAATGGCTAGAATGCCTTTCATACATTCTGACCACCCACTGATCATGAAAGAGCAAAAGGTGGAGGTGTGTTTATCTTCATAAAGGATAAGCACATCTCAAGGCTGGTCAAACAATATGACATGCTTGAGCTACTCCATGTCCAACTAACCAAGGGAAAAATCCATTGCCACCTTCTTGCTAACTACAGGTCCCCCGCCATGAACCAGGAAACCCATTCATCATTCCTGAAGTTACTGGAATCACTCACCATCCAGCCAAATACCATACTCTTGGGCGATTTTAACTATCCTTCATTAACTATGAGGCATACTTGACCACTAACATACAGGCCCAAAGATTTCTTGACTATGTAAATTCAAATGCCCTGGAGCAACTAGTCTGCACTGCCACTACAGGGAACAAATATCCTAGATCTGGTACTCACAAATATG
Organism: Protopterus annectens; assembly: GCF_019279795.1. NCBI lineage: Eukaryota > Metazoa > Chordata > Ceratodontiformes > Protopteridae > Protopterus > Protopterus annectens. The sequence goes on along the minus strand of NC_056746.1, from coordinate 1,417,324,454 downwards.
GAGAGTGCTGCACCCCGCAAGTGTGATGTCCTCACTGGTAAGATCAGATCACAAAGTGGTGTCCCTTGAAATAATGGTAAAACTAGTCCCCCACCTGACCCCAAAAACTTTAATAACTTTTCTATGGTAAATTATCTCTGTTAAGGGATGGCATAGCTAGTTTCCAAGCTCCCCCAAATCCTGAAAACACAGAAACCTATGCGGAGCATACACAAAAGCCCTGTATGACCATATAAACAACTGCATAGAAAAGGCAATACAGACCAAAATAAACCCAGGTCAAATCACAAAAACAAGCCGTTCTGGATGACTCCTGGCATTTACAGGTTGTACAACAAAAGAAAGAAAACCCTGTTGCGAAGTAAGAGGGAATGTGCACAACAGAGCAAAAACACCCTTCATTAGTCTAAACAAACAAATCAGGGAACTAGTCAAGTCTCTGAAAGCAGACTTTGAGTTAAAAATTGCCTCCATATCCAAGGATAGTCATAAGTAATGTTTAGCTATGTCTAAAATCTTAAGGGCAACACCCAACAATGCGCAGAATTAGTTGTAGATGACATCACCTATACTCAGCCAGAAGATATAGCAAATCTGCTGGCTCACAAATTCAGCTCATATTTCACCTCCCCTTCACCCCCAGTTCTCCCCCAATAAATAACCTCCACCATTCAACTGCTAATTATCACCAAAGAACAAGTTGCCACTGTATTCATTAAAGCTAAAAATACAGTTTCATTGGTGATATAACAGTTTGTCTTTCAAACAGCTTAAATCAGGACTTAACAGACCCATTAGGATCTCTATTTAACCACAGCCTCTGGGCAGACTTGCTCCCAGTAGAGTGGAGGACAGCAACAGTCATCCATCTGCATAAAGGGGGACCATCTACTGACCCAGGAAATTACAGATGCATAAGTTTGATTAATCTTATATGTAAGGCCATGGAAAGAATAATCATGGACCTGACAAATAATGCCATAGGAAGCATCCAAACACTGGAACCAACCCAATTTGGTTTTGTCAAGGGCAGGTCATACCTAATGAATCTGGTGAATTTCTTTAAGAAATTCATTAAGGTCATGAATGAGCGTAAAACAGTGCATACCACCTACCTCAACCTGGGCAAGGCATCTGACGCAATTCTCCACTCAGGTATTATAAATAAACTCACAAAACTGGCCATAAATCCCTACATCTACAGATGGATAGCTAAGTGGCTCATGGACAGGATGCATGTGATTAAAGTGGGTGAATCCAGATCCACCATGAAGCTAGTTAATAATGATGTGCCACAGGGCTCAGTGCTGGGACCACTCCTGTTTGGAACATGCTTATCTGAAGTCAAGGCTAATGTGGAAGGCCCCTGTATGACAAAGTTTGCTGACTACTATAAGCTGGGGACAATCACTTAATCCCCCAGTGATGTAAATATCCTTCAGGAGGGTTGATATCAGACAAATGATTGGTGCTAGAACCATGTCCTAAAACTAAATGTGAAAAAAAATGCATTATCATACAGTTTGGGAAGTTGAATACCACTACAAATTAGAACAGCAATAGCATACCTCTAAGAGTAGACTCAGAGGTGAGAGATCTAGGTAGTAGCCTGTACTTTGGCCACCCTTTGTCCACAGTGGTGAGGAAGTCCTTCTATGTGGTACAACTTATAAATAAAGGTATGGCAGCCAGATCCAGGGAACTTATAGTCCTCTGTATTCAGCCTTCATTAGACCATTAATTGAGTACAATTCACCATTTGGCATGTACTTGACTATGCACTTACAGCAGCTGGAGTGACCATAGAGGTTCCTCACAAAGAAAATATAGGGTGTAAACAACATGTCCTATCCCTTTTCACTGTCTCTTACCGAGTATTAAAGGGTGACCTATGCCTGACTTACAAGGCATTCACAAATACACCCCTGATGGAGCTGCTACACATCCGCAAGTCAAACAGCATGAGGGTCACCTGATCTAGGGATTTAAACAAAGTCAGTGACTCAAACAAGTCATGCTGGAGAGACAGATATGTATCTCAGAGATTGCCCCTTCTTTGGAACAGGCTTCCTATTCACATTATACAGAGACCTTCCATGGCCCTCTTCAAACACAGTTTGGGTCAATGGATGGGGAACTGCAAGGTCACACCTGGGGTAGTGCTTATGTCTGCTATGGACAGGAAAAATCTGTAAGATACTCCATGTATAGGCACAAATCCATGACATCGTCTTACCCCTAGGGGCCATATATTGGGTAAAATCAGGTTATATTGTCTACGCTTGTAAGGGCTCTTAAGCCAATAGCCTAGTAGTCCTCTGTGAACCTATTAACATTAATATGGCCGCCATTTATGTCTTAACACCATCATTCTTCCCATGTTAATCTGGTTCCCCACTGTTTTTCACAAGCAACATCATTGATTGTGGCTGAGATTTGAGAAGATTAACACCTTTCATAGCAGGCAGCTATGCTTAGCATTACTGGTATATTATTCCTTTTTGATATTTATAGCACAGCATGGATGATTAAGAAATACGTCATGGAGTAGTTTGCCCCAGTACTGGACCTCTTTTTCCACAACCACACCAGTGAATCACAGTACTGTTGTGCCATATTACATGTAGCCTAACTCTGTATATCAAATGCTTTCACAAGCAGACATCATTAGGCATTTATCATGACACTTGTTGCCTTCCTATGGCTGGGTAAGTTGGCAGTAGGTAATGCATTGTAGGTATGGGAGACAAGTGTTAATGAGTTGCTGGGGAGTGTGGTGAGTCTGTCTCTGAAAAGTGTTATTTGAATGATGAATTGCATTACCCATGGTGCAGAACAGAGATAGGAGGATACTCAACTGTTTGTGTCACACCACCTTAATGTCAACTGTTATATTAAGGTCTACAATTATGCTCAGAATCGTTCAGCCTTTCACAGGATAATATGATCTACAAGGCAGAGTTTGAAGACTCCATGTGCTTTACCATGTGCTTTACCCACTACTACCCTCAAGATATAAACCTCTCCATTTCCAGGAGGAAAAACATGTCTCTAACTTTGCAGTTACCCATTTAATTGTCCCAGTTAGTCTCGAAGGAGGCAAGGGTACCACTCTGTTTAACATGCAAGGACAGTTTATTTCAGCGATAGGGCAGTCACTGTATAATGAAGCTGGCTCTCCCATTTGTTCTATCTATATGTTGGTAGAGGTTCAGATCCTTGGCTCAGGAGTCTGCATAGCTGTTCATTCTGTGAAGATATAAGAGCCCCATTGGGGTAGGGTGTTTGAGGGTATGGAATGCTAGGCATAGGTCTCCATGCAGCATTCTATAAGAGAAAGAGTATAGGGATAGAGCTTTTAGTCTGTCTGATAGCTAAGAGATTTTAGACCAATAATTTTATTCATCAGGAACCTTTCAGGCCTTTCTAGTTGCATGATATGTCTGACTACTTGCATGCTGAATAAAGACATTGTAGTCAATAATTAGTCTAATTAGGACAGAGTTAAGAGAAACAATAAAATCCTCTGACAGAGATGAGATGTCTTTAGAAATCAGTTTGGCAAGATGAAAGGATTTCCTAACTACTGGTGCAACAAGATCCTCAAAGGTGAGGGAGCTGTTGACCCAGATGCTGAGACCCTGAACTACTATTGTCCATATGGAGTGAATTACTGACAATGCTATACTTTTTTGCATTTAGTTTGAGCTCTTTCTCTGAACACAATTGGTTTGCAAGGACTAGTTTTCACTGAAACACTTCTGTATTACTGGGAGAACATACAATGATACCTTGATCTCGGCCTTACCTTGTAGTCTAAGAACTGAGTTTCTTCCAGATACCACAGTAGAATTTTGATTTGTATATTGTACGTTCTTTAATTTTGTAAACTGATTCAACTCACTCATTTGCATTATGCAGTAATGTGTATGGGATATGACTTTTATGAATAATGTTGGCAAACCACAAAATGCTTTAGCATACTACTGACTGGAATAATAGCCTTGTTTCCATAGCTCACTTTTCTTGAATTCTAGCCTATATTATTCTGCATGCAGGCTTATGGCAAAGTACTGCCATCGAGAGCATTGCACTATGTTGCAGAAATACAAGGTCCTATTGCATACATTTCAGTTACTTTTTAAATCCACCTAAGATGAAATGTTCCATAAAGGCAAAGAACCTGGTTATGATATCTATTGTTCTTTTGAGAAACATGTTTTTGCACACCAGATGTCTGTTTTAACAATAAGCTACAATGTTATGTTGGTAATGCAGGATTTAACCGTAGCTGGAGTGCTATGATCACAAGCCTGAAGGATCAAATAAAGTCAGTAGTGGATAATTCTAGCATTACCTACACACAGAAGTGGATTACTGGCATCATACCTTTTTAAATAATGTTATTGCATGATGTGACTTCATTCTTTCCACCTTTTTACTTGTCACTTGAGATAGCAACTGATGTACTGTGCATGCATATGGCACAAACATCTCCATGCTTGCCTCAGAGCATCATTGAAATGCCAGAGTAAAGACAGAAGATACTTACATTCCTCTCCTTATTGTATTCACCTTGAAAAATAATACTACACACAGAACAAGAAGATGAAGACATGGACATACACAGACAGGCTTTCAGGATATGCACAGCTTATTTTTATTTCACAGAGTATCTCATGGCAGTGACTGGACTTGTTCTGCTTGTCAGTGACAGATTATAATAAAGGTAATTCAGGCTGTCACCCAGGACCCAGGACCCACAACACCAGTGGGACCCATGACCAGCAAAGAAAATTGTTTTATTTTAAACAAACATTACTACAAGCATATAAACTAACTTGTTTCAGTTAGCTTACATGCTGAACAGGACAGGCAAAGTGATCGATTACTATCTAGTTTAAAGAAAATCTCAGTTTGAAGTCAGCTAGTGTGCAATTGTGTGAAATAAATTAGAATATTTGTTTTTTTTTTAATAAGCTTGCAGGAAACTAGATTGGTGGGGGAGCTAATGGTTCTGTGGATGAAAGTAACATGGCATCTTCATTTGTTCAATATAAAGTCTAACATTAAGGTCAAGGGTGTATTTGTGCGAATTAAATTGGTATAATTGCTTTTTTAATATACTAACAGGCACACAGGCAGGTGTGGAGGGCTGATGTGGATGGAAGCAACCTGACCTCTTAATTTGTTCAGTTTAAAGATTGGCAGTAAGGGCTAATCTGCATGTATAAAAAAATAAATTAGAACACTCACTCCTTTTTATATGCTGGCAGGCAGCCAGCCATGGATGTGGAGAATGAGCTATAAATGAAAGCAACCTGCCTTTCTTATCTACTCTGATTAAAGTCTGAGATTAAAGACTGGTATACATTTGTGTGAAATAATTTGGAGTATTTACTCTCTGACCAATCTTTGTGAGAAACAAATTTGAAACTGTCTCTGATTTCACAGAATGTCCTTGTCTTTGCCTAATATTTTTGGTCTGCAACTCACTTCTTGTTGTTTGCCCACTTTATAGTCTGGGTTTACATGACTAATATGCATAGTGCAGTTGCATGAAATAAACCTTGAGTACTATTTGTCTGAAATCAAGTTGAAACTGCTCCTGATTTTTCAGAATGTCTCACTCTTTGCCTCATTTTGATATTTTCCTTATAAAGTTTGTGATTTTCAAGCACATTACTGAGGGCTACAATGATTAAATATAGCAAACATTTCAGGTTCAGATTTTACATCCTTCAGAATATAAGTGACAATGTAAAAATTCTTATTGTAGCAAATTCCGGAGTACATAAGAGCAATACATAAAATCTGTCTCTGATTTTGAGCCTTTGTCACTCATTATTGATTGGCTTTGTCCCTGATTCTTGTGTTAAGAGTTTGAGTGGTATTATTATTTTATCACTGTCAGGTGATGTGTACAACAAAGTGTCTGCAACTGCTAGGTAGGAATGGGTGCTGTTTGTGCCTGACATTAATATATCTGCTTGTGTTTGCTCATTTACCCATTAGGCTTTGCAGGACTAATGTGCATTTATGTGTGATAAGCTGGGATATTTATGGGCTGTCTACTGTTTATGTGAAACAAAGTGGGAATCACATAGCTCTGAAATGTCCCTGAGTTTGTCAAATGCTCCCAATTTTGCCTCATACCTTTTTTTCCTCATAGAATTTATGGTTTTCTGGTAAATCATTCAGGATTGCAGTCATTAAATAATAACAGACATTTGATTTTGAGACTTGCCCCGGGATTCATGAAGCTTGCACCAGGCGCAGGCGTAGCGTAGGTGGAATAACGCCAAATATGGCCATTGAGCGATTCAGGTACGATCCAATACCACATGCACTACTGGCGTAAGCCAGAACTGCGCAGCCCTCGGCATAGGTATACTAATCACCCCATGTGCAGTGTCACACCATGCAAATGAAGGCAGATAGTGATTCATGAAGTGGTGCAGGTGTAGCGTACGCCCACGGAAATGTAAACCAAAAAACACGGTTTACATTTTCCCAAACAGAACATCGGAGCTATGGAAGCGGACCAGACTCATGTATTACAAAGTTAACATATGCCAATGGCGAAATACACAGCCAATGGCATAAGAAAAGATGCACAACACCTAAAAAACAACATTTAATGTCATGTCCACAGTAACGCACAGTACAACCGCAGGGCATGTGTGCACAAACTGGAACATAAAGAAATTATATAAAAATGTCATAAAATTGCAATGTAATACAAATCAGGTTTACACCATAATACACAATGGTAGGCATGGAACACCACAACCAAGGTGCAAGGGTTGCTAAGGGCCTGCAACAGTGTTCGGCATGGTAACTATGAATTAGTAGTCAATGCCATGCAAATGAGGCAGATAATACTGAATTGCAAATGTTCCGCCGGATGAAGGTTGTACCATACGGCGCAGCACTATAACACTGAGGAGTGGCTCAGAGGAGATACATGACATCAGCAGAGGGGTGTGCCACCATAGCAGTAAGCACATTGGAGCAATGCAAATCTGGCCTGGCCGCTGCTAAGCAAAGCTGCAGAACAGGGTCGGGGAGGAAGGTATAGAATCGTTTAGCTGAGAGCACACATGGTGCCCAAAAGCACATGTGTACGGGGATGAAAACATGCCCAAAACCCAGTAAGAGGATGCACGCGCCGCGAACAATAGCACAAACAGGAAGGTCAGGGGAAGAAAAGAAGGAAATGCCGAAGTAGGGTAATTGGAGTACTAATGAGCAATCAACACCAATCAACTCACGGTGGCCAATCGACGGCAGCTGACAAGTCTGATCGCAGAAACCTGCAAAACAGGATAGGGGAGGCATTGGAATGCAAAGAAAGGAGGGGAGGCATTGGATTGCAAAGATAGGAGATCTGTTATAGCAGAGCAAAGCAAACCGACAGTAGACCGGCAATAGCACACATTACGCAAGATACGCCAGGTCTAGAAAAGTACAAATGAAAGCAGGCTGCTGGATGTATGCCAGAAAATGGTAGGTGGAATGTGCAGAAATGTAAAGGGAATCCTGTCACATTACATGAACATGCTCACACTCACGGGGTCAACAACACTATAATGCACACCCCATAGTGTTGAGGTGAGGACCCTTGCCTATGTGGTCATCGCCGTCAAAGTACTGTGAACCCAAACGACGCGACACAGAGAAAGAACATGTACAGGTAGCCAGTGCAGCTGAGACCGATGGCATCAACAGGGTAGTGGACTGCATCACCATGAGGGGTTAGGGATCCTGTGTGTTCTGTATGGTAGCATACACCCTCAATCCATGCACCAGACAGCCATACATACCTACATACACACACACACACACACACACACACACACACACACACACACACACACACACACACACTGTGGAGACCACAAATGTCATACAAATATGGATAGCTGATGTGTGTGATACACACACCACACCTGCCTACGTCATGCTTTCCACACTGCAGTATGTACAGATCTCTACAACAGTGTACAGGGGTGTGTAACAATTGGGATGTATTCCCCACCATATGTGGCATATATGGTCACACAAGCAAACACACATGACAGTACTGTGAATGATACACCTGCTGTATGATGATATGTCTGACAGACATGCAGCAGTATTGGCCGCATTATGTGTACCAACGCTACCTTCAGCAATTGTGCTGCTATATGCACATGGGAGGATGTAATTGTTACAGGTGTCAAGTGACGTACTGTCGGTAACACCTGACCGCTGTGTAGGTTTTATGCCTCCACCGTCAAGTAACGGTAACATAGCGTACTGTTTGCACATGTAATGGTAGGATGGCGTGTGACACACCTGTGAGCTGTCCCCGGCAAACATCCATCTACACAGGTGGATCACCACTTTATGTACATACATCCATCCATACCTGCTGTACATCCTACCATACTGTCAGTATGTCACCATATACAGGTGTCAATGATGGGGCTGCATTGCAACTGCATGTTGTAGTTAGGCACAGATGAGTTACTTACATCAGCTACTGCACATGCATGGTAGCTTCAGGCACACTACAGATTGTATATATGTGTTGATCCTACATGCCTGTCATGTAGCCATGTTTGTATGCATTGCAATTGGTGATCATGTGTGTTGACATACATAACACATGGCCTGTTGTATGATATGATGGGTGTCATGGGTAACTAGTACAGAGGGAATGTGTCCTCAGTCAGCATTGCTGCCTCATGTACAGTTAGCATTCAACAGCCATGGACCCACCTTCCATTTGCGTGCGTATGATTGCTGTAGCCACTTGTCTGCATGGAGGACAGCAAAAGCTATGCTATGTACATACGTGTTGTGTGTGTGGTTCATGCACATATCCACTGCAATTATATGTATGACATAGCCAAACATGTGTGTTCATTGGTGTACAGCGACAGTCATCTGTCACAGCTGTGTAAGACCCAGGACCCTTGGTATGTGTAGAGCTGACCTGGTTATGTACAATGGTATCATTGCAATGCATAACACATGATGGAACCCTGTCGGTACATGTGTAGTCTGCACAGTTGCTGTAGACGTATGTACAGTCCACTGGTCATGAGTCACACGGTGTTGTGTTAATGTATGGCTGTGTATTGCTGGTCCAATGACATGGTGATGTCGGAGGGCTACATTGTAGATTGTGGTGTGTACCTCTGTGATATGCACCTGAGACATCTGTGATAGCTCCTGAGTGTGTACTGGTCAATACATGTGAGTGGCCTTCATGTACGTGGGGACAGTAATACCATACTGTGCCCTTCTGTGTTTAGAATCTGTGTGCATGCCAGACGGCTCTTTGCAACTGCTAAGTGTGTGAGCATGCCCAATGCACCGTTGTGTAGATGGACACACAGTACATTCCAAACTGTGCCCTTCCGTGTTTAGAATCCATGTACATGCATGCAAGAAGGCCCTTTGCAACTGCTAAGTGTGTGAGCATGCCCAGTATGCCGTTGTGTAGATGGACACACAGTACTTTCCAAACTGTGCCCTTCCGTGTTTAGAATCCGTGTGCATGCAAGACGGCCCTTTGCAACTGCTAAGTGTATGAGTATGCCCAGTACGCATTTGTGTAGATGGACACACAGTACATTCCAAACAGACGTGTGATACTAAGCATGTGGGCATGGCCATTGACATCCTGTATAGCAATGGTGGTCATCCAGGCAACAGATGTCCATTTTTAATGTCACGATGGATGCCTACATTGAACACATTGGTTGCTGTCTTGAAGGGTGTACTGTCTGTGGTGCATCCCATATCTATGTAGTGTTGTTGTAGTGCTCCGTAGATATTTGGTCGCCCCAATCACACCACTGCCGTGTGTTTGTCTACATCTACCTTGGGACAGTAATATGCTTTCAGACTGCTCACTCTCTATACATTCCCTATCAGCGTCTTTGCCTTTGCGGATGATGTCACCCACCTAGAAGTATGCCTCTGGGAGTGCTGTGCTCAGTAATCGTGGTAGCGCGTTCTGTAAATGCGTAATGCTGTAGTGTGATAAGGTAGTTAGGTGTATGTTTGACTCCCAGCCCTGTCAAGTGTGTGTGTGTGTGTGTGTGTGTGTGTGTGTGTGTGTGTGTGTGTGTGTGTGTGTGTGTGTGTGTGTGTGTGTTTCCAGCTGCCTGGGGACACAGTAATGCTTTTAGATGTCTCACACCACATACATTCCCTATCGGCGTCTTTGCCTTTGTGGATGATGTCACCCACCTAGAAGTATGCCTCTGGGAGTGCTGTGTTCAGTAATCTTGGTATCGCATTCTGTAAATCGTCATGCTGTAGTGTGATAAGGTAGTTAGGTGTATGTTTGACTCCCAGCTCTGCCAAGTGTGTGTGTGTGTGTGTGTGTGTGTGTGTGTGTGTGTGTGTGTGTTTGCGCGCATGCTCCCGTCCACCTGGGGACTCAGTCTTGCTTTTAGATGCCGCACACCACAGCAGTTTCCTACCGACGTCTTTGCCTTTGCGGTTGATGACACGCACCTAGATGTCTGCCTCTGGGACTGCTGTGCTTAGTAATGTCGGTAGCGCGTTCTGTAAATGCGTCATGCTGTAATGTGTTAGGGTAGTTAGGTGTATGTTCAACTCCCAGCCCTGCCAAGTGTGTGTGTGTGTGTGTGTGTGTGTGTGTGTGTGTTTGTGTGTGTGTGTTTGCGTGCATGCTCCCATCCGCCTGGGGTCTCAGTCTTGCTTTTAGATGCCGCACACCACAGCAGTTTCCTACCAACCTATTTGCCTTTGCAGATGATGACACACACCTAGATGTCTGCCACTGGAACTGCTGTGCTTAGTAATGTCGGTAGCGCATTCTGTAAATGCGTCATGCTGTAGTGTGTTAGGGTAGTTAGGTGTATGTAGTACACATGTATACCTGCTTACAAATGCATACATGACATTACATGGGCTTCACCATTCGTACACCAGCTTACTCGTTCTTCCACACATGCACTCGGGCTAACATGCGTGCACACATGCTTACTCGGGTTTACTGGTGCGCACCGGTGCAGACACACTGTGGGCAGGTTTGCAGGTCACATTGGTGGTATCCATGGCATACGCCGTCAGTCTCCTGATGTTCCCTAGGATAGCTCATGACACGCCTCTTCCACTGAGTACTGACAGCACACATGTGACACTACTCCAGTGAGGTTACAGTGTTTTGTACATGCACATTCCTGTTGTCACCTATCTTCTACTGTAATAGTCCCCTTAACCTACACTACACTGTAGAGGCTTGGCCCATATGGCATGACATGTTGTGATTCACTATCCTCAGCCTCACTTGCCTCACATTGCCTACAAATGCTTTGTTACATCTCTGACAGAGCGTTTCCACACATAGGTACCAGTATGCAGTAGCCATGTTGTCTCCAGCTTGCCATTCATCTGCATGGTGCACTAACATCTAACTAAACCTACATTTTGTATCTATATTATCCATATGTCTTGTTTTGAAGCACAGCGCGTTCTCGTGGTGCTGCGCTATGCTTCCACACCAGGGATCGGGGGAGGACAACTACTGGTTCATTGATATCCAATGGACAAAGCCGCCACTGGCCTTGGACTTGGACATTGGCATGCTTCTTCGACTGTATTCATACTGTATTTGCAGCTGTCATTGCTCCATTTAGCAACATGCAAAACGTTAGTCGCATAACATACGGGTACATTTCTGCACATAACTCTGCTCTTGCACGGACAGCTTACTGTTTCATGTATCGCGTAATTACATAGGGTTACCACCTGTCCCACGTTGCGAGGAACAGCCCCTCTTTGGGCAGTTGTGTCCTGCAAAATATTGTGAGAAAATGGCAAATGTCCTGAGATTTTAGGACAAAATTATTTTCTATATTGTATGTAATAGTTGCATGAAACAATTATTCTGTATCTGAAACACCTAAATGCTCTATGAAACAGAATAAGGAACAAAAAATGCTACAAGAATAAACTTTTATTCAGGCAAACAACTGAAGTTCTGTCCTTTGTACTGGCCATGGGTATGTTTAGCCCTGCAAAATCTGATGTTTGTAGCACAAATGTCCCACTTTGGCCATTTGGAAAGGTGGCAACCCTATAATTACATCATTTGCATAGCTTACACATACAAATGGGGTATGTTGCAAATCCCAACATTGTCTGTGCAATGTTCATGTTACGGGCGGTCTTGCATGCCCTTGCGGGTGTTTGCTGAATAGCCTGGCAGTCATCTTTCCTTGCTGTACTCTCACTCAATCCATACACGCTGAAGGCGTCATGTATCATGGCCTAGGCTTTGCTGTGTGCTATGTCTGTTTGTGGTGTATGCATGGCTGTGGGTATGTCCCACTGTCATCATTGGTAAAGGTGACACCCTATAGGTACTTCCTGTAGACTGCTGTGTCATTTGACATGTCAGCACATACTTGCGGAAGAACTTCCTACTGCAGCGCTTTTCATACCTTCTGCGCTATCTTGCGGTCGATAATGCTGTTTCCTCAGACATGTATCTGTTTCTGATAATACCTATCAACCTCCTAGTGTAAAACATCTGTACAAAGCCTAACATGATGGGGCAGATAGGGGCAGATTCTACATATTGCTCTTACAAACATTGATAGTTGACAGTATTATAGGTTTTGCATTAGTATGACCTTTCTGAGGGATTTGGGATCTTAAACACATATGTTTATCATTATTTAATGATGTCAGTTCTCAGGTATTTGGCAGACAGGTACAGATTGTGAGAGGAACACACCACACATATGAGGCATACATCTGCACATTCATACAGTTACGCCAATACAAACAATACATGGCGCCATCACAGGCCAGTTACCATTACATTCCTATTGCAGGACACACCCACCCACTGGGTTATATTCCTCACACAGGCCAACAGGTGCTTATCCACACTACTTATTCCATCATGTACCTTATGTGTACGCCGGTATTTGTGCTTTCCATCAGTGGCAGAGCTCATGTACGAGTATGGGGGACTGGACACTGTATCGGTGACACTGCATGACACCCTGAGGGACACATGTCGTTTGAGTCTATTAACCTTCCACATTGACTTTCACAGGCCATACGTTGTAATTCACATTTGTGGACAAACATGTTTATGACTTGTACATGTTTTGTCATTTGTCCTGACGTCTTTCTTCTCACCTGTCCACCTAGTATCACTAGTTCCGTACATTTCATTAGGACGGGTTACCTTCATACCTTTCACCTGTACACATTATGGGTATATGCCCTGGGGTTTGACCTATGATTATGTTACATTTGTCATGATAATGTGCCTTTCTGATAGATTGCTGGCAAGCCATGATGGACTGTGCAGTTAGGTAATCATGACTGACATTTCTATTTCATGATTACTACCTCTCATAACATTCGTATTCCCGACTACGCAATTATTCTATCAACGGTCTGACTTTGTCTGAGGTATATTTAATATAGTCCCTATTTGTCTGTCATGTACTATGCCTTAGTCCAGCTGTCTTATACTGACATTCTGGCAGGTATGGTTACCATCTTGGTCGTATGCGTGTCCATGCATGATAATCACCTACATGACACTGATATAGGGCCCTACGTCTTCCCCCAATGGTTTACACAATATCCAGTGGATGGGTTGCACCTTTTTGGTGAATGTAGGCATGTGCTATACCCACATAGGTATATTGATCACTCCCATGGGGCGTACCTAATAGATCTGTGCCAACCAACACCTTGGCCCAATTCTGCATACCCATGATTCCCATACCTGACACACGTCCACAGTACCTATTAGACATGTTTAATGTGAGCGATAATAAAGTGTGAGGACACTTCCAAGCACTCCCCACTCTGCAGATATCAGCTCGTACGTCATACATTCAATCGACCCATGTGTTATTACCCTTGCACCTGCTACTGTTGCATGTACAGCTATATCGTAGTTGCAGCTGTGACGTCTTTAGCATCAATGACGGTTCGCACTTCATACGGATCAATTTTTGGGGTCCTGCAAAGGACACCTATATTCATGTTTAATGTGTAGAACTTGCAGGCCCTGTCACACTGGTACTTTCCAGGAAATGGTTTGGAAACCATCGGTGTATTCTCCTTTCATGCATGTCTGTCTATCTATCCATATTAGCTATACCATGACCTATTTATGTACATGTGTTATATGTACAGAGACATATGTTTGTTGTGCATATATCTATTCATGTATCGTGTGTGTGTGTGTATATATATATATATATATATATATATATATATATATATATATATATATCTGTACATATATACATATGTCTGTACATTCCTCATCTCATAATTTGCTTTGGATTATGTCTGTGGATATATGTGTATATATATCTCCATATCATACCTTTCAACTGTACAGATTTCTGCTGCATGTACAGCTGTTTGCCTCTTATCTCTGCTCCATTTTTCATAACCTTGTGTCTATCTGGCAAGTTAGTGGCATATCATTAAAGATTGACGTTGGTAAATAATGACAAACATTTCAGGTTACGATTTCATACCCTTCAGAGAATCCATGCTAGTGACACACCTGTTATTCTATCCACTTTCTATGTTTGTTAGGCAATATCTGGGGATTGTCCCTATTTGTGGTCCATTTTTCATAACCTTGTGTCTATCTGGCAAGTTAGTGGCATATCATTAAAGACTGACATTGGTAAATAATGACAAACATTTCAGGTTACGACTTCATACCCTTCAGAGAATCCATGCTAGTGACACACCTGTTATTCTATCCACTTTCTATGTTTGTTAGGCAATATCTGGGGATTGTCCCTATTTGTGGTCCGTTTTTCATAACCTTGTGTCTATTTGGCAAGTTAGTGGCATATCATTAAAGACTGACGTTGGTAAATAATGACAAACATTTCAGGTTACGACTTCATACCCTTCAGAGAATCCATGCTAGTGACACACCTGTTATTCTATCCACTTTCTATGTTTGTTAGGCAATATCTGGGGATTGTCCCTATTTGTACCAGTTGTTGTCATAGCTTTGCCTGGTTTCGTACTTTACGGGTTTAACAGGTATGAGCCATGTACATAGAACGTGAGGAAAACACCATTTGTTTTCTATTCTGTGAGCGGATTACACACGCGCAGGCACACTTGCATATCCTTATTGTGGGTTACATATGTTTCATAGATAATTGTGCTTCCATGAACTTTCATAATTCTGACTGTAACAGTTACATATCTGTATTCCAGTTTACAGACTACTGTGAAACACACATTCACCTTTACATATTTAAATGTGTGTACTGCATGAACGCTTTCATTACACTTTCAAGTTATATGTGCAGTGGTCGTAGGTCAACCGGGACTGCATTCATGTTGGCCCGATACCGGAACCACTATTCTATTGGTGTTCTCCCTCATTGATATGCATACCCATAGTACTTAGCTACATCAACATACGCCTCACCGCTTCACCTATGACACAGGCATCCATTCTCCTGCTGGGAAAAAGGCGGTACTACATATTACACATTCTCTATTGCCTACTGCTGTGGACTCCGGCTGCATTGTTGATCACTCCGAGGATATGCAGAACACCAAGGCATATAGTCCAGCCACATACAGGTCTTTGATTGTCAGGATGTTCATGTAGTGATCTGGGTTTAGGCTTGTCCACCTGGTGAATGGAACTTCCCTGGCTGAGGCCAAATGTCAGACGAAGCATATGGACAGGGATTATCTCCCTATTTTGAAGTTTTACCTGTGTTTATAGACACAGGTGTTTGGGCACCTGTCAGCAGCTTATTCTGTTGGCATTACATATTATGGGTGGTGTTGTTACAGTCCATACTCCACGGTGAGGGGTGTTCCCATTCACTATTACCTGTATACAGTCATACGGGGATTATTATTTTTGGACATGAAGTGACTACAGGTATGCAGTTGTACATTACACAAGTGTGAAGGGCTGTTCCTGTAAATATGTATGGACCATACCTCTCAACCTCTTAGAGCACCGTACCTGTGCAAAACCTACATGATGGGGGGACAATTAGGGACACATTTTAACTATTGCTCTTACAAGCTTAGAATGTTGATAGAATGCAAGGTTTTGCATTAGCATGATTTTTCTGCAGGTTGTGGAGTCTTATACTCAGGATATTTCTCATTATTTAGTGATGTAAATCCTCAGCTATTTACCACACTGGTGCAGATTGTTGGAGGCACACACCAACACTATGGGGCGAACCTGTGGTCATTCTTAGGGTTGCCACCTTTTCGACTGCCCAAAGTGGGACATGTTCTGTAGAGATGTCAAATTTTCCAGGACAAAACATACCTACAGCCGTGCATAGTACTGAACGTTAACCTTTTTTGTACATATAATAGCCTATTCTAGTAACATTTGAATTGCTTATGCTACTTCACATAACATATTGAGGATTCATATATAAAATAACCATTTTATGCGACTATTAAAGTAAATTAGGAAATAAACTCTCAGGACATTTGCTATGTCATGATTTTTTTCACAGGACACAACTGCCTACAAAGGGATTGTTACTCGCAAAGTGGGACAGGTGGTGACCCTAGTCATTCTGCGAATATCCAGACAGTTGAGTTGTATGGCACAGTCCTCTGCAATTTGCTGTTGTGTTCTGGCACAGCAGTAGCTCAGCATTAAAGACTGCAGTCGGAACGTGCTGACAGACAGTTGGGTTTCAGACTTCATACTCCAGACATTAATGCCAATGTGCAAACTGTTATTCTACCAAATTCTGTTTCTAAGAGATATGTTTACAGATTGTCCCTGATTTTGGACCTTTGTCTCACTTATATTCAAGGCTTTGTCCAGATATCTTGCTCACACAGGTTGACAGGTATGGTCAGTCACGACTGCACACAGTCAGTG
This sequence comes from Protopterus annectens, assembly GCF_019279795.1. Taxonomy (NCBI): domain Eukaryota; kingdom Metazoa; phylum Chordata; order Ceratodontiformes; family Protopteridae; genus Protopterus; species Protopterus annectens. Next base: position 1,417,307,533 of record NC_056746.1, on the reverse strand, counting down.
TCCCTCACACTTGATCAGGGTGGACCTGTTTACGTAGTGTCTTCCTCGCCCTCATGCCATTTTCCACTTTGCAAATGTGTGCATTATATTCTCCCTCCTATTCCTGTCTGGACACATGCATCACGGGAAGGTATTTTATCCTGGGTGGTAGGTTATGCATGCCCACTTAGGGCTGGACAGTGTCATGGACCTCCACTGCACGTTCTGACTTGTGTCCAGATATCTACTGGATTGGACATCATGTCGTCGTACCCATTCTACTATTTACACAAGTTGGTCATCCCGTGAGGGATATCCCAAAAATTGATCAAGACTAAAACAAGTTAGATAACGAAGATTTTTGTGGCTTCATGAAAATGTGCAGGGGGTTTTACCTGCAGGGGATACACGGTTTGCAATCCTGACACTGCCTAGGGTGACAATACCTACTACATATGCATAGGGGTCACTGTGTGTAGCTGTTTCTGCAACAAACCAGTGGACCAAGAACGGCTGGATTTGGTGGACGTTCTGGTATGGTGGCAGGTTGTGTGTTGTGGAGGGTATGCTGGGTAGGCTATTATGCATACAGGTATGTTGCGTTTGTTATGGCCAGTTCCGTTAGGACCCATCTGTGGGTATGTGACGGTGCCGTATCTATACATTTGTCTCGCATATTTCCATATTCATATGTTTGTGGGATTGTGTTCTACACTATGGCCTGTCTGCTTGTCTTGCAGCTGTTTCTACATGAGGTTGTGTTTCTTTCCACTTCACCCGCTGACGCTTCATACACCTCCGGTTCACCTTTTCTGCATACAACACAAGTATTGCCTTTGAGGAATTTACCATTAAACACACACCCCTCACACGTGAATTACTCACACCCCATAGAGCACTACTTTGGTTGTTGGCCCATGACACGGCCAGAGTTACACATTGACTACCCTACATGTGTCGGGTACCTTTATGGTTGTGTGGACTACCCTGCCATGTTTGCTTTCCACATGCTATACCTCATGCACATAGGTACACGCCCTTACTTCACTTTCATTACTTGGGTGATGTATCCGGGTACTACCCGTTCGACTGTGTCACATATACGTTCAGATTATACAGCTGCATTCCAGATTTTGCCAGCCTCTTCTACTCATTGGTAGGATGGCACCTTTTCCTATGTCCAAGCAATTCCTTACACATGTCCGACCGTTGTGGACATTGCCTCCCCACAGTCAACGGTTGTGTTTCCACCTTTTCAATTGGCCACAGTGTGACATAGGGTTACCACCTGTCCCACTTTGTGAGGGACAGCCCCTCTTTGGGCAGTTGTGTCCTGACATGTAATTGTCAACATGGCAAATGTCCTGAGATTTTAGGACAAACATATTTCTTATATTTTATGTGATAGTTGCATTAAACAGTTAATTCTGTATCTGAAATACCTGACTGTTATGAGAAACAGAATAAGCAACTAAAATGCTACAGGAATACGCTTTTCTGTAGGCAAAACAGTTATGTTCTGTCCTTTGTACTGGCCGTGGGTATGTGTCGGCCTGTACAGTCTGATGTCTGTACCAAACATGTCCCACTTTGGCCATTTGTAAGGGTGGCAACCCTACTGTGACAGTTGCGGTGAACACAGCATATTTTACAGGCCGACACATACCCACGGTCAGTTCGGCAGATAGAACTTACAATTCTTGCCTATATCTAAGCTTATTCTTGTAGCATTTCGGTATCTTATTCTGTTTGTTATGACATTTATGTATTATACGTCCAGTGAAATATGTTTAATGCAACTACTGCATGATGTCTATGGAGGAATTATGTCCTATATTCTCTGGACATTTGCCAGTTTTACATGTTTGTGTCAGGACACATCTGCCCACAGAGAGACTGTCGCTCACAAAGTGGAACAGGTGGTAATCTTGGTCGACGGTATGGATCATACTGTTCTTTTCGGCCTACATGTGTCCGTGTTGATATGGCTCGTTTATATGCTCCTTCTGTTTCGTTTACATGCGTATGCTATTTTCTATCACATTTGGTATGTGAAATACGGACATACCTTTTGTATGTGACTATTACATGGCTTGTGGGATATGATTCAGACATACGGTCACTATCTATATCTACATTTCTCCTCATGTATTTTGTTATGGACACATCTGCACAGCTATGTTCCCTCCCTCAAATTATGGGTCGGCTGATGACCCTCTCCGTTGGACTGGACATACCTACTGGTGACACGCTAACATCTGATATGTTTCACTTCCACATAGTATAGCTATCAACACTACGTTGGACTACAGGCACACGGTTTTCCTGTCATTTGTTCATGGGTAGGGACCCGTTATTCCCTACCGTGCATTTGTGTTTGAGTCTTCATTTTCTGTTCGCAGGGACTCTGCTTTGCATATGTTTCAGTCTCCATGGACACTGATAGGTACGATTACTATTGCTGGTGGAATATAATATTCAGCAGTTTAGGTTGCTCCTCGAAAGCCGACATTGACACGCCTCCCTGCGCAACTTTGATACACCCCTTGCACTTGCGCATGTTTCCTATGCATGTGGCTGTGGCAGCTGCGCGCCTTCATTAATATGCATATGGCACGACTACTCCACATCTACGCCGCATGGCCGGCGCAAGCCTTACGCCGGACTTGCGCTGAGCTTCAAGAATCCGGGGGTTCATGTTCTTTAGAAAATACATGATATTGTCAAAAGTGTTTTTTGCTAATTTCTAAGTATGTAATATTAATTTTTAACATCTGCCTTTGATTCTTGACCTTTGCACCTTATTATTTTATGATTTTTTTTATATTTTTGCTATAAGATGTTGAGAGCTATTATTTTTTACCAAAGTTAGGTGTGCAGTACACAGCAAACTGTCTATAACTGCTGAGTTGTTGGAGGGTGTTTGTGGAATTTTAGGTTTTGGTCCAGCCAGATTCCTAGGCATTTAAAGTATGAGGTTGGTTCACTGTTCTACTGAATGGTGCAGTGTTTGGAGACCATTGTGAGTTTTTGTTTCTTGCAAAGTATCATTGCCTTGTTTTTTTTTATTTTGGTATTTAAGATTTGTTTGTCATGACTAAGCCGGTTTGATCCATGAGAAATATCTTTTTTTAAGACTGCATATGGTGAAGAGCTGATCCTATAATTGACTATTTAATCAATTCAAAGAATGACCTTGATTTATGAAATTCAAAGGGAAGTCTATAGTTAACTTTGGAAAACAGTGCAGTGGATAAAATCTAAGCCCCGAGTTGCTCTGTTGTTGAACTTTGCTGAAGGGCAATAGTAGAGCCAATTTAGAATTGGAATTGTTTGTTAAAGAATTCATCTTGGCTGGCTCTTACTTTGCTAAGGGCGAAAGACTTTATCTAGACAATTTCATAAATTCGTTCAGTTAAAAGTCCTTCATCTATATTTTGGAGAATATTGTCAGACAGTGTGTATAACACCATCATCACACTGCAGCCTAAAAAAAAATCTTTGCTGATGTGGAAATAGGAGTAGTTATGTTTGCACATATTCATTAAGTTAAGTGGAGATAGTTTTTTCAAAGATTTCTTCAAGTGGGGAGGGAAGATATTGGTCCAAAGTCTTTGGTGTTTCAGATTTGGCTAGCTTAGCTATAGGTTTTGCAATAGCTTCTTTCCATATGGGAGACAATATATCAGCACAGAGGCAGAGACAGATAATATATAGGTAATGAAGGTAAATATAAATGTGTTCTTTACAAACTATAATACACCACGGAAGTAGACCATCTGCATCTGCGGCTGCTTCTAAGGAGGCCTTATCAATATATTTCTCAAAATCTTTTATTTGGACTCTTTGGCAGTAGAGAACTGGATGCATAGATGGGCTGTAGTTCAGGATTTGGGGGCTGTGTGGTTGGTGAGGTGATAGTAGGGATTCTAGAGAAGTGTTTGATTACTATAGGAGTGAGAATATGTGAAGGAGTCAAGATGGTATCTTGATGTAGTGTCATGTGGTATGTCCAGTGATACAGTTAATAAGGTTATGATTATTTATTATAGAGCTTTGATAGGATCAAATGAAATCTCCTTTACATAATTGTGTGTTTTTTAGCAAGATTTCAGAGGGTGATGAATTTGCCATTGTTTAAAAATGCAGGAAGCTTTTTTCCAGGCTTGCCAGTCTGAGTGTCTTAAATTATAGAGGGTTTTAAGCCCTTTAGTGAGCCATAACTTATGGTTTATTTTGGTTTGTCTTATTGTTTTTGGGAAACATTTGTCTTGCACTTTAAAAGTTTGAGTGTAGCAACTAGCAAGCCTATTAGGTTGGATGGGTCCCTGATTTGTAGGAAGTGTTTCTACTTAATTTTGGATAGTTTCTTCATTAAGGCCAAAATATTTTTTTGGATTTGAAGTCAAAACATGTTAAGTATGGGTCAGGGCTTGTTATCACTTTTGCTTACAACAACTTATGATTGGGGAATAACAGAGACATTTTCTAGATTATGTAGTAATCTGGGGTCTGTTTCAATGATATTGGCTCTTAGCCTTATAGTAAATTTAAGAAATTAGTGAATAGTAGAGGAGGGTTTCTTTCTTTGCAGTGATGACAGGGAGGTAAAAACTGGAGGAAGGACTGGCACTAGTGATGGGAAGTGGGAGAAGGTGCAGCAGTGTGGATCCATGTCATTTGCAAGACGATGCATCGGCATCATATATTTTTTTGTGGATTGTTTGGTGAGGGGGACATTGGTTGCAGGGTTTATAGTGATAGGGATACTAAGAACATACAGAATAAGATTTAATGTACTGAGTGCTGTTGGCATGGCTGTGGGAAAGGAGACAGCCTGAAGTGTGAGTGGTAAGAACAGAGAGTAGTGTGGTGCTAAATCTGGAACAGGGACAAGGGGCAAGGACGCTTATTATAAAAAATGGCTAAAGAAAGGGCAGGACCAAGATGAAGTACAGGAAGGGGTGGGATGTTATATTAGGACGGCATGTTTTACCAAAGTGACTGAGCAACTGTGACTGATAAGAAGTGAAAAGGATTGGCATAAGGTATAAGGCAGAAATATGCTCTACCTATGGTATGTGGTAAAAACACAACAGGGCAATAGGAGGAGGGGAATTGTTCTTGGGTGGAGTGGTGGTATTATGATTGTGTTAATGTACTGTGGTTATATTTTGTGTTTCTTATATGTTAGAAAGGTTGTCCTGATTGTGGGTACAGGTAATATTTTATTTCTTTATCAATACAATATCTGTTAGTGGGATGGATGAAAGTCACTGTGGAGGTAATTAAGAATGCATTCAGTGTTGGGAGGGTTAAAAAATGCAGTGTTTGCCATTGGTTAAAGTTACTGTTTTTGTTTGGATCTCATGATTTTTTATTTTTTTTATTTTTTGTGGCCAGGTAAGATAGCTTTTGCTGCAGGAGAAGGATTGGAGTTCTGACAACATTTTCTATTTAGTTGAGGGTATTATTCTTATAAATGCTTATTTTATATGGAAGCGTGTAAGGATGAACAGTAGTGAAAGGTATTCTTATGATGAAATAAGGATTTATTATGACTGGAGGTGCCATCACAAACTGACAGGAAGTTTTATTTGGAAAAGTGTTAGAGTGAGGATGCTGTTATTCTTTTAGAGAGGGATTGCGATCGACAAAATGGGGGGTGTTTCGGATGATCAGTGGCAGTGTGTAAAGAGGTGGGTGGTTATATGAGAATGAGGTAGAGGATACAGTGTTACTTTTTAAGGCAGAACTGAAATTGAGTGCTGGATAGAGGTGCCCAAAACATAAGAAATGATCAGCTTGGAGTGCCTTTGGAAGGGTGTTATATCATTTGTTTTCTAAGTGGATGCAGTGGATGAGGGAAATTGATAATTGAAGATCAGTTTGCAACATAGAAGGTTTGGTAGATGGCTTGAGGTATATTGAGTTAATTATGAGGTATATGGGATTGATTACTGATGTTTTTTGTTAGTGCTTGAGGAGGTTTTCAGATGTGGCATGTACTTTGGGAGGAGTTCAGTGCGTTCACATGTATGACCTTGAGGGGGTTACTGTGGATGGATGTGGGAAGGTAGTGAAGCAAGCCACCAGTCATATGTGTGCCCCACCCATCAATGTATGAATGTAAACAGCCAGCATTTCATTCAACATAGCAAAAGGATGCAGACATGAACAGTAAGTCAGTCTGGGTATTTTATCCACACTAGCCAGGATAGGCCAAGCAAGCTCTGTTCCTAGAGAGTGGGAGATGTTCTACCTCAACTGTCTAAATGACTGCTTAACTGCAAAGACATTTTAGCGGTCAAACAATAGCTTTCATTTTGTAGGATCACAGGATCATAGCAGGTTATGTTGCTAATAGCCCCGGAGCCTTTTTAAGCCTAGCCATTCATGCCCCAGTTTTCCCAATTATCAATGCCCAAGGAATAGAATGGTTTTGGTATATGCGTGTGACTTATGCCATATTCCAGCTGCCCCTGTCCATAAGGGATACAGGTGACAAGCCAGGGGTGAATTTGCAATTCCCCATCCATTGGTCAAAATGGCATTTGAATAAACCTAGGGAAGCGCTCTGCTTTACATGGACGGGGAGTCTGTTCCAGAGAAGGATTAATCTCTGAGACACACATACCTGTCCCTCCAACATGTTTTGTTTATGTCACAGATGAAGTTTAGAAACTTAGATTGGGTAATTTTACTGCTGTTAATTTTGTGAATGTGTAGCAGATTCATAGGGCTAGATCACCCCTCAGACATCTGCAGGAGCTGGAGAACAGGGACAGTGCTTTCAGGTGGTCCACATAGAACATTTTATTTATACCTTGTATTCTTTGAGTGAGGAACCTCTGTGGCCACTCCAGCTGTTACAAATGCCTGGTGAGGTACATGCCAAAGGGTGAATTGGACTCGCTTATTGGTCTAGTGAAGGCTGAGTACAGTGCGACTATGATCTCCTTAGATCTAGCTGCACTACCATGGACAAATAATGATCAAAGTTCATGTTACCCAAGTCCCTTATTACTGGGTCTGCTCTTAAGGGAATGTTATCAATATTGAAATCTGTAGCAAGTAGTGTCTTCTCAAAGGGTATAATTATTTATTTTTTTAGCACTGAGTTTTAGGCCATGACTCTGGCCTCTGTTATTTGTCTGTGTCAGACTCTCCTGGAGGATATCTACATCTTTGGGAGATTCATTGATTGTACCCAGCTTGCAGTCATCAGCAGATTTGGTCAGCCAGTGGCACTCTGCATTTACTTTGACTTCAGAGAAGCATCCAAACAGGAGAGGTGCCAGTACTGAGCCCTGTGGAACACCACTAGTAATAGGCCTCCTGGTGAAAGTGGATACTCCACTCTAACTTCATGTGTCCTATCCACTAACTATTGGGTGACATAGGGATTTATGCCTAAATTTGTGAGTTTGTCTATAATACCTAATGAAGTATTGTATCAAATACCTTTACCAGGTCAAGCTAGGCAGTTTGCACCATTTTTGCCCTCATTCGTGGCTCTAGTAACATTCCTGAAGAAGTCTACTGGGATTAGTAGGCATGACCTGCTCTTGATGAAACTGAACTAGGATGGGTCCAGTGTTTAAAGATGTCCTATGTCTGTTTTAAATCAGGTTCTTGATAATTCATTCCATGGCCTTGCTTATAAGACTAATCAAACTTATAGGTCTGCAGGTCCCTGGAGTTGTTGATGCCCTCCCCAAGTTTGTGTAGTAGGGTGACCATTGTAGTCCCCCATTCCATAGGGACAAAGCGTGTGTGGAAGCTTTGGTTAAATAGAGATTCAGTGAGCCAGACAGATCACATTTCATGCTATTTTGGAGGCATCCCAGGATTCTGAAGAACTGTTATTTAGTGATAACTGGGGAGAGAGTGTAGAGTGGATTTCCTAGGAGGTAATTTACTGTAATGGGGGGTAAAACTCATTAGTCAGAAGTGGGATATGAACCCATCTTTCCAGGGGAGGCTGTATCCTTAGACCACTCAAACATCTTGACAACTGCTATAATAAAAATAATACCCATTTGTCAACCAGGTAAGCTCATTGGACATGCAATCCTTTTTTAGGGACATCACAGGAGCAATAATGGGATAAGTGACTTGCTCAAGGTTACACAGTAGGAAAATGAGTGCTGAAGGAATCAAACCTTGTACCACAGGAACTACATCTTACGCCCTCTCTGCACCCTCTGCTAGACAATAAAAACATCCATTTGTCAGCCAGGTAAACCCACTGGATACACGGACATTCTCTTTTCAGGGACAACCTAGGAACAATAGTGGGTTAAGTGACTTGCTTAAGATCACACAGTTGGCAAACGAGGGCTGAAAGAATCAAACCCTGTACCACAGAAACTACAGTTTACAGCTTTAACCCTTTGTGTCATCTGCTAGAGAACATTGTAACAGACCTCTGGATGGTATAGCTTGAAAAGAAACAGACAGACTTTTCAAAGTTAGGGAGTGTGTTTAGCACTGTGAAACCTGTCAGCTGGATATTTACCAGCTATTCATCTGCTGGGACTTGCATGATTATAAAAATAGTACTATTTAAAAAGAAAAAAAAAAAACACAGTCACTGACTTTATGTAGTTGGAGATATGTTTGGTTGTATGGAAACTGTCAGCAGGTTATTTACCTGCTATTCAGCTGCTGGAGGTAGTGTGACCCAATATTGTATAATGTAGGTCTGGAACAGACAATCATAGGCTAACTGAAGTAACACTGCAGGTATCTGGGAGGGTGTGTGCAGTCTCCCTTATATGTAAAGCTTGTGAGCTGTCTATATCATGTTATCATATCTGCCATGTAGTAGCAGACTTTTTCTTTTTTTTTGTATGTTATTTTTGTTGCTGGTGCAAAGGCCTGCACAGTTGCCAGCTATGGGTGTTTCAGTAAAGTACATTATTTTAACTTAGAAGAGCAGCACATGATTAAATGTCTTCAAAGCAGTTTCGTTTCTCACTAATTGGCTTTACAGAAGGACCGGTATGGTTCAGGAAATACCATGCCCTGGGTGTTGGCAAACAAAAGACACTGCACTGCAAAAAATCCCATTATTACTGTAAATAACTTTTAGCATTGTTACACAATGGGAAAAATATTTGTCACCATATACAGCCTCAAGCAGTTATTACAGAGAATGGCACAAAACATTCAAGCAGTTGAGGTGAACTTCCATTTTAGAAGAGAGATACTGATGTCATAATCTGGGTTCAATAAAAAATAATATTACCTGAGACTGTTTTAGAATGGTGCTCAGTGAGAGTTGCTAGATGTAAATTTGAAAATGGTGACGTGCAGGAAAATAAAAGGCAAAAATGGTTGCTATTTTAAGCAGTTTGCAGTTGTGTATAGTACAATATTTCACCAGTTTTGGACTCTGGTATTTGTATAGGTTGAGGCTAGTGACTTCACAAACAAGGGGTGAGCTGCAGGAAGTAGCTGAATAGGTGAGGCTAAACAGAATGAAGTGGGGCTGTATTATAGCAGATTAATAACATTTAACTGAAATCAAACAGCAGCTGGTGTCAGTCACTTTCATCCATAGACTGTCTCAGTATCCACTCATAACCACTTTATTGACAGTGTACACCTCAGACATTGGATTGTGATTAAATATAAAATATAATTTTATTTGTCTCTTGGATACCAGGTTAGTCCTTCTAGCTTCTAGGCAAGCTGGATTAGTGTGATTAATCAGGTAAACAATAGATTTTAGGAAAGAGCTAATGTATTCATACTGTGGTGCTATTCATACTAACTAAGGGAAATTTGATCAGAACATGGGGGGACTTCAAATACTTGTAGGCAAATGCTGTGGGAACTTTTGCATTCACTGGAGCAACCAACAACTCAGGCAGATAGGATCTTAGTGTGACATGTAATCCAAAGGATGACATACTCTTGAGTGAAGCACCCCCCCCCCCATGCTGCACTGCAGTGTCGGTGGTATAAAAGTAATCCAATGATTTGGGGTGGATATAAATTTATTAGGATTTTACATTTCCAATATCAAAGGCAAGTGTGTTACCAGTTGAACCACTGATACTGATGTGATGGTCAAAGTAATGCATTTAAGCTGATTTACTGAAACACACAAGCCTGTATCACCATGCAAAGTCAATAACTGTTTAACTGTAATCAAATGACAGAAGGAGTCAGGCATTCAGTTTCATTGCCAGACTTCCTTTGTGCCCAAAAATTACAATAACGTTTCTGACTGTGTACACATTAGAGGTTGATCAAATGAATGCATACATGCTTAAATAATGTCCACAATAACATATTATGGCTTGTTGCTGTCAGCCACATGCAGTGCAACCCAATGTTATGTTACCTCTTCCACACACTATGTATTAAATGTGTAAAAAGAGAAAAATCATACTGTTCTGCAGACTGGCTGGCTGGCAGTAGCACAACTGTACAGAAAACAAAATAATAAAACAAGCAAACAGTATACTCTTGCACTTGTAACTGTCTTCTGAGCTCATCCATGATTGTTGTTCTTTCAGTTCATTTGGGCTGCCACAGGCATCAGTAGGATTTACAATAAGAAATAATCACATATTTGTCTATTGTGGTGCATGTCTAAATGTGCTGTAGACCAACCCAGTAGATCAATGTTTTTTTAAAGAGAAACTGGAATTATGCATATTTGCTACTTCTGAGTCACAGCATTTGAAAGTCAACTGCATTTTAATTTAACAATGCAACAGGAAAGGAAAACTCTGACCACTGTCTGGGGATTGAAGCTAGGACACTGTGCATTCTATGCAGTTGTTATTGCCAATGTACAAACAAAGGGTGTCTAGAGAGTTGGAATTTTAAAGAAACAGAAAAAAATAAAAAAATAAAATCATTTTCATTTAGAGGTGCTGAAGCCAAGCAGACAATAACATCAGGGCTTTATAATAAAGAAAACAGTGTCTACCCTTCATTCGCAGGAAATCTCAATACCATCTCTTAGGAATGGGCAGGCTCAAGGCATAAGAGTTTAGGAGTCCAAAGCACAGAAAAAGTAGCAGTGGGCAACAGAGACATAAAACCCTCAAATCAAAGAACACAGCTGACAAAATATCATTTACTGTGGTTTGGGATGTGGGGAAAGCATTCTGTGAAATGAAATATGAACACAGTAGTAACTTATGAGTCAGCAAGTCATGCAGAGCATCAGACGGATTTTTCATTTAGATGATTTATGTTTACTTTATGTACTCACCTAGCATGAACCTGAAAATGGTCCCTGATTAATAACCAATCAATCAGTTCAATGAGTAGAGCACATGAGTATGGAAGTCACTGCAGGTCTAAGTTGATGTCCAAATGTGTACGATTCCACAACTGTATGTAGAAATATTGATGTGTCATAGATCTGAAGCTCTGTGTTAGTAAACATGGAATCCAACCCAACTGCAGTTCTTTGTATAGCTGATTACAAAAGGTGGCAACATTTCACTTGAAAGAAAGTGGCTAAATCAATCATGCAATATTTCCTGCAACCAGATCCTTTACTTCTACAAAAAAAGCTCACAGTGGATGAGATATGTGCCAGTACCTGGTCTGACAAGTAGTTACAAGAAACAGCAAACTTTGGGTTCACTTCTCCAAAGAGAGGTGGTGCCCTTACTTTTTTTTTGGGAGGGGGGTGAAATTAATGTGATTTCAGGAAAAGAACATTTAAGTTTGGTGTGTTAAGAGAATGCACTACTTTTTCTTGTTTACCCTGTGATAGTACATCAGTGAGTGACTCAGGTCTGCAGATTGCCTTTAGACAATATGGAGCAGATGGCTTCTAACAAATTTTCAGGAGCTTTTATTTTTTGCAGACACTCAGCAGATTTTTGAAATCATTTTTGGAAAGCTGTACTTCAACTCCTTGCTTCCTTTCAGCTGAACGTTATCTGGTGTTTTGTCTTTCAGCCACAAGGCATACATTTAAACTGAACTCAAATGGTTCAGAGGAACAGGGGGGAAGTGAAAGAGAAATACAATTCTCAAAGCTGCTTCATACTTTTTAGAATAGTGACAATGAACATAAGCATACATTCAAAGCTGCAACATGGTTGGCAGTAAAAGCGTATTATTACTGTTTTCTAGAGTACAGATTAATTCTAAACCAATAGCATGGAGAGCATGGAAACAGCTTGTTTTTAAAAGAGGTTTTATCAATATATATGTGCAAGAAATCTGATAGACTGTTAAAGCACTTTTCTCATTCCATGTGAGAATTGGATTAGAAGCAGAATACAACACATAATATATAATCACTGTGCTTTCGAGGAAGTAGGTATACCTCCCACCCACTTTACAAAGAAAGGTGCTCCCATTTGCTCATACTACTATGCAACAATATTATGTGGTCACTCAACAGAAGAACAGAATTCTTGTGAGTCACATCACTCCCACCTCTTAGCAATGTGCCACTAGCCTATTCACAACCTGCCTACAGTACCTTCAGTCTTTGTGTCTTCTCTTCACGTGTAAAACATCAACTGATTTAGTGACTGGTGTGACCAAACTCCTTTATAACCAGATGCTGACTTTTATCAGTGTCTGGTTGGTCACCAACAGCTGTATTTCAGGTTCCTTATACTCTCATGTGGAAAATTCCAAGTGACTATGGGCATCGTGGTTGTTCCCTTATGTGCCATTGTGAATTGTCTCAGATTATACAGCTGTTGTGAGAACCCCTGGAAAATATTGAAATCTATTTGATGTACATGTGCTTCCTCAACAAGACAAAATGTTCATCATGGAAAGATGTACCTAACTAACTCAAGCTATTATATAAAGTAAAACAACAGAAATATTTACCCACAGTTTTTCAAAAAGCTAAATCTGAGATGATTTCAGCTTTGAAGGAAATTCCAAGGGTGAAATGAGTTTTACTGAACCTCTGGGGGTAAGTATTTTTTGCAAGGGGGTAAGCCCCCTGCACTTCCATGTGGAGGGCACCCCCCTGCACACATTCAAATGTAACTATACCTACTCAGAGGTCACATCATTTTGGTGAAAAAAGAAAACCCAAATGCTGGTGAAACTCATTGCACTACTTTCCTGTTGATTGTACACCACCTTAGAAAAGTGCTTCTGATGGACTGACAGGAACCTGAAAAATTCATGTTGGAGTATGGGTAATACTGGGTTTGCCCACTCCAGCAATGTTACCCCTTGGAGCTTTATATGTGGAGATAAACTATACAGTTTAAGTAAATGCAACAGCATCAGTGCCTGTGGTATACTTTATTGCTCAGTTCTGTCACTTTTTCTAGGTTTTGATATCTGAGTGTTATTTAGATCTCAGCAGCAGAGAAATCAGTAGAATGGCTTCACTGAATTTCAGAGTATTTTTTGCTTGCCTTACATATCTGAGTATGTAAACAGTAAGGCCCAGATGAGTCAGCTTTATAACAATACTGTCCAGATGGTGCTGTGAGGCCCAGAATCACAGGTGAAGGTCCTTCCAAAACCTATATTTATTTCCCTGTAATGCCCATCCTAGAGGGCATTTATTGTGCTTAGCAATGACCTCTGTTTTTTTTATTTCATTTTGTTAAACAAAATTAGCCAATTTTGTTGTTTATTTATGACAAAATAATTCATATATTGCAGTATTAGAAATGGCTGGCTAATGGTGAATACATAATTTTGATATCAGATCTGTGTGTGTGTGTGTGTGTGTGTGTTAAACTAATTCCAAAAAGCAACATGTGGTGTTATAGTACTTACATTATAGTACTTATTTCACTGGAGTTCTGATGTTCTGATTTTAATAGTATCAAGCAGAACACAGATTGCAATAATATAGTGTTTTTCCATGATAACAAACATGCTTTGATATGTCAAAACCGAACTATTCTGACTGAAATAGCAAAATGGTGGAAGGCACTCTGAGACGAAATGTGAATTTCTGCATGAAGTAATATACATAAGTTTAAAGTAAATCCATTACATTTAATGAGATATTGCACACACTAGCCACATATTGCTATTCTGTGGTAATAAGTCTAAAACCTGATCCATGTTTCTTTGACCGATGCTGTGATATGGTGTGAGAGATTGAGTAAAGCTGTGACATTTTTTAGCAATGAAGAAGTATTATACCACAGACACACACACACACACACACACACACACACACACACACACACACACACACACACACACACACGCATGCACACACACACACACACACACACACACACACACACACACACACACACACACACACACACACATACACACACACACACACACACACACACACACACACACACACACACACACACACACACACACACACATACACACACACAAACTGCAATAATGTTTATTTATGCTATGCTTGGAAAAGATGAAACTGTTGGCTAATTATCATATTTCTTAAACCTTGAACCACCACAGTCTGATAGCTATTCTGACAGGTGTCAAAGTCTATAAGGTATAAAGATTTGCTGTACAGCATCAGTAGAAAATTATATACTGAATCTAAAGTACTTTTTTCTTATTTTTTTAGACTAGAGAAAGAAATTAGACACTTTGCATTCTGTTTATTATAGCACACAGTAAAAATGATCCTCAGGATTTCAGGAATTAACTCTTTCTTGATTGAGTAACATAAAAAAGGTGATATTAGCATCAAAGACAAATGTGCAGCAGATTGTAGTAAGAATATTCAAAAAGTAATAAATATAAATACATAAGGTATGAATTTTCAAGTTCTGAAAAGGCTTTGTTAACAAGCTGGTGCTACAACAGGATGCTGCAGTAAGCAGCATAATATGCAAACACAACGTATGTAGAGAGTGCCATAAATGTAGAATGCACAGCACAAAAACATAATATGCAAACACAACATAAGTAGAGAGTGCCATAAATGCAGAATGCACAGCACAAAAACATAATATGCAAACACAACATATGTAGAGAGTGCCATAAATGTAGGCTGCACAGAACATAAAAATAATATGCAAACACTGAGAGAAGAAAGGAGCCACTTTTGAGACTTTAAGTATATTTCCTCTGTTTATTTGCTAAGTTTTTCTGCATAGCTGCCTATTTTGAGCATTTTCTGGCTTGTTAAATTTGATTTCTGCATTAGTAACTGTATTTAGAGCACAACCTAGAGCTGTTTACTGAATCTCCTGTTTGCACTTATTTTTAAAATCGTTTTTTTCTCAAAACTTGCATTTTATCTGTCTTTGGCCTAGCACTCTTGTGTGGGGTCATTTACTGCACTATTATAACTTGTTGATACTTGTTAACCTCTGCTATCTCTGCTAAAGACAAAAAAACAAAAAAATCCTGCTTTTTCCCACTTTTCTGAGATTTAAAAAAGTTCAGTTACAGGCTTGCTGTTCTTGAACTGTTTGTAAGTTTCTGTGAGGCCATTTTTTGCTTGGGCTAAAGGAAAGTCTCTCTGTTGATCAGTGGCAGTGAAAAACATTGAGCAGCCTGCCTGCCCCTGTGGGAGTGGTTACTGACTTGAAACTGTAGTTTTATTGGCCATTTTGGGTCAATTCCAAAACTCCTTCATCTTCCCCTCTTAAAACCCTCTTTTGTGTGGTTTTGTGCATTTTTGAGCATAGCGCAACAACGGGCAGTGCCGCCTAATTGGGTTTAAACTATTCCTGGCTCCACAAAGTCTGCTCTTCACTTTTTCCCTTAGAACTGCTCTATCTCTCAATTTAAACACCATATTCTCATTCTAAGGCCCTTCACTGGTCCATTTAAGTAATCCTACAAGTTAGCACTATTAAACCATAAGCACTACTTACTCTTATACTCTCTACGATTACCCTGTCCTCTATTGGTCCATCTTAAATTCAGTTTCCCTATTACTCTAGCATGTCCAAAGGTCAGTCAATGGTTTCCTCTCCAGTCCAGCTGGTGAATCTGGGAATTTTGAGGCAATGTTACAACTGTCTCATGTACATGGACAACCCTCTCCTCCTCCAAACAGGTTCAAATATATGTGAGAGATGCAACTATTTAGCCAAACTGGGGGCTGAGCTCTCTCATCTCAAAACTGGTGTAACCAGTCAGGAGGAGAAGGTAACCTCACACAACACAATTCCAGTATCACATAGTCCCACCACATCAGCGAACCAAACACATAAATACACAAAAACATACTCGGAGGCTCTAAATAAAAATCTACCTAAGCAACAGAGACCTCCAAAGCAGACATCCAAGCAAACGCTAACTCAAAACAAAACACACACAACACATAACCCACAAAGTCAGTGTGCCAAGCAGCCACAGCCCTTAAGGCTGAATAACACACCTGATACTCTTGTTATAGGTGACTCTATTGTCAGACACACTGACATCCCGCTCACCAGGCTGAATAAAGAGAAGGTCTCGGTGAGCTGCCTGTCGGGTGCTAGGATCTGACACATAACGCAAGCACTCAGGTCACTCCAAAGCAAATACAAATATGACTCAGTCATTGTACTTGCTGGTGTGAATGACCTGAGACGTACCTCCCTGGACTACATGAAAAGAGACATAGAGGAGCTCTCTGATCATGTAGCCCAGGCTGGTATGACCCTGACCTTGAGCAGCATCTTACCCTCACCTAGAATGATGCCACAGTACAAATACAAAATGATCGATTTTAACAATTGGCTAAAATTTTGGTGTCATTCAAAGGGGATCCAGTGTCTGTCAGCCTGGGATGACATGCTCGACAAGCCACTTTGCTTCGCTAGGGACAGCTTGCACCTGTCACCACTGGGCTTTCGGATATTGGCAAAGGCTCTTGCCACCCCCATAGTGCCTTTTTTAGGCAAGGCTCAAAAGTCAAACCCACCCCATAGACAGCACAAGGAACAAGAAACTAAGGGTAATGCTGCTAAACGCCAGAAGTCTTAACCTCAAGATGCACGCACTCGAAGCTCTCCTCAGTATGGAGAACATCGATATCTGTGCAGTGACAGAAACCTGCTTCAAGGCTCCAGAGAGCACCCCAGCACTACCAGGCTATACCTCATATCATGCTTTTCGGTCCCAAAACCCAGACCGAACCACAAAAGGAGGGGGAGTTTCCATATTTATCAAGGATATCCACACCTCCAGGTTAGTGGCATTACACGAAGTATCGGAGACCATCCATGTGCAACTAACAGTGGGCAAGACTGCTTTTCAGTTTATAGCATCCTACAGACCACCCTCTCAAAGTCAGGAATCCCATTCGGCTTTCCTGAAAACATTGGAGAACATGAAGATCTCTCCGAACACCATTATATTGGGTGACTTCAACTACCCAAACATTGACTGGGAGCACTACTCAAGCCCCAGCACCTTAGCCCAAAGATTCCTGGAAATTATAAACTCAAATGCTATGGAACAACTAGTCACCACTCCCACAAGAGGGGACAACATACTAGACCTGATCATTACCAACATGGGGACTCTATGCTCCACACCAGAAGTATATCCCTCATTGGTAAGATCAGACCATAAATTAATTTCACTGGATGTCCACATCCCGACCCCACCCCCAGCCCAGAAAACCACAGTGAAAAACTTCTCAAAAGCGAACTTCTCACTTCTCAAAACTGAAGTGGAATCCTTCAAGGCCCCAGGGCCAGTGGAAACTACAGCCCAAACTGCAGAATCCTATATAAATGCATTCTACAGACATCTCCAGGAATGCATGGATCATGCTATCCCAAACAAAACCAAGACCCAATCATCCAAAGGCAGGCATCCAGTCTACAACAGAAGGAGAAAGCTACTACATGATAGAGCAAAATCCCTAATAGGGAAGGCATCTCTGATCAGTACTAGCAAAAAATTACGATGCCTCATAAAATCCTCCAAGGCCAGCTTCGAGAGAAAAATTGCACAGGACACCAAAGACAATCAAAAGGCTTTTTTCAGTAATGTTAGAAACCTGGGATGCAACTCCCAGACTTGTTCTGAGTTGATTCTAAACGACAAAAAATACACTGAACCCACAGACATCGCCAATATCCTGGCAGACAGGTTCAGTGCAAACTCCTCCCCCCCTCCCCCCCAAAAGAGCAAGTATATATCCTGGCAGAGGGCTGTCTCCCAAACATCTCAGATGCTCAGTTGAAGGCTGCCCTCTCCAAAGCAAAAAACACTGCTTCCATGGGACCAGATGGCATCCCAGGTTGCGTCCTACATGAACTACAAGAGGAACTAATCCCTCAAACAAAACAGCTATACAATCTCAGCCTCACTACAGGATATGTGCCCACAGAATGGTGTACAGCAACAGTGGTCCCACTCCACAAAGGTGGAGCCTCTACGGACCCTGGAAACTATCGCCCCATAAGCCTGACTAGCTTAGTCTGCAAGGCTATGGAGAGGATCATCATGGAGCTCATAAACAAAGACATTGGGGACCTACAGACACTAGATCCTACCCAGTTCAGCTTTGTCAAGGGCAGATCCTGCCATTTGAACCTGGTCGAATTCTTTGAAACAGTCACCAAAGCCACAGATGAAGGGAAGGTAGTCCACACAGCCTATCTGGACCTTGCAAAGGCATTTGACACAATACCCCACTCGGGCATCATAGATAAGCTATCCAGCTTAAATATAAACCCCTATGTCACAAGATGGGTCGCAAACTGGCTCAAAGACAGAACCCACAGAGTGAGAGTTGCTGGAGCCATGTCAGACTCGAAACCGGTCACAAGTGGCATCCCACAGGGTTCTGTCCTGGGACCACGCTTGTTTGGTATATACATTTCCGAGGTACAGGCAAACGTGGGAGGACTATGGCTCACCAAGTTCGCAGACGACTGCAAACTGAGTACCATAATCAACTCTCCAGTTGACACAAACATCCTTCAAAAAGGTCTCACAGAGACAGATAACTGGTGCCAGCGCCATGGTTTAAAGCTAAATGCCAAAAAATGGATAGTAATACCCTTTGGCAAAAACAATGTGCCCACAAATTACCACATAGGCAGAAACCCATTAAGTACAGAGAAAGTTATTAGGGACCTGCGGACCCAAGTTGATAGCAATCTCTCCTTTGAAAACCACATTGCCAAAGTGGTTAGAAAGACCTTCTACATAGCCCACCTCATCACGAAGGGTTTCACATCTAGATCAAGAGAGGTAATCATGCCCCTTTATTCATCCCTCATCAGGCCCATCATAGAATACAATGCCCCTTTTGGGATGTACCTTACCCGACACCTGCAGCAATTAGAAAGACCCCAAAATTATCTCACCAAGAGGATCAAGGGTCTCAAACAGATGCCATATGCTGCTCGGTTAAAAAAACCCCAGCTCTACTCAGTTGCATACCGCCTACTTCGAGGCGATCTATGCCTGACATACAAAGCTATGTCAAATCCGGAATTAATGGACATGCTCCACCTCAGTAAATCCAAATCCCTTAGAGCCACACGCTCGAGGGACTTGAACCTCAGCACAGAAATAAATAGAACTTGCTGGAGGGACAGGTTCATAACCCAAAGGCTCCCTTCACTCTGGAATAGAATTCCAATTCATGTGAGGCAGAGCACCTCATTGAATCTCTTCAAGAAGAATCTCGATAAGTGGATGGGGGATCATAGGTTTGTCCCAGGGATTACTTCTGTGTCACTATTAGACAGAGGCACAGTAAAGTAAACCTTAAAAAGGGCACAGTATACTCAAATCAAGAGGTGGCGTAAGCCATACAGAATCGGGCTAGGCTTATAATTGCCCCAGGGCAGATAGCCTAGTATGAACCTATGAACCTATATGTAGAGAGTGCCATAAATGTAGAATGCACAGCACAAAAACATAATATGCAAACACAACATATGTAGAGAGTGCCATAAATGTAGAATGCAGAGCACAAAAACATAATATGCAAACACAACATATGTAGAGAGTGCCATAAATGTAGGCTGCACAGCACATAAAAATAATATGCAAACACAACATATGTAGAGAGTGCCATAAATGTAGAATGCACAGCACATAAAAATAATATGCAAACACAACATATGTAGAGAGTGCCATAAATGTAGGCTGCACAGCACAAAAACATAATATGCAAACACAACATATGTAGAGAGTGCCATAAATGTAGAATGCACAGCACAAAAACATAATATGCAAACACAACATATGTAGAGAGTGCCATAAATGTAGGCTGCACAGCACAAAAACATAATATGCAAACACAACATATGTAGAGAGTTCCATACATGTAGGCTGCACAGCACAAAAACATAATATGCAAACACAACATATGTAGATAGTGCCATAAATGTAGGCTGCACAGCACATAAAAATAATATGAAAACACAGCATATGCAGAGAGTGCCATAAATGTAGAATGCACAGCAAAAAACATAATATGCAAACACAATGTATGTAGAGAGTGCTATAAATGTAGACTGCACAGCACATAAAAATAATATGCAAACACAACATATGTAGAGAGTGCCATAAATGTAGGCTGCACAGCACAAAAACATAATATGCAAACAACATATGTAGAGAGTGCCATAAATGTAGGCTGCACAGCACATAAAAATAATATGCAAACACAACATATGTAGAGAGTGCCATCAATGTAAAATGCACAGCACAAAACATAATATGCAAACACAACATATGTAGAGAGTGCCATAAATGTAGGCTGCACAGCACATAAAAATAATATGCAAACACAACATATGTAGAGAGTGCCATAAATGTAGACTGCACAGCACATAAAAATAATATGCAAACAACATATGTAGAGAGTGCCATAAATGTAGAATGCACAGCACATAAAAATAATATGCAAACACAACATATGTAGAGAGTGCCATAAATGTAGAATGCACAGCACAAAACATAATATGCAAACACAACATATGTAGAGAGTGCCATAAATGTAGACTGCACAGCACATAAAAATGATATGCAAACAACATATGTAGAGAGTGCCATAATTGTAGAATGCACTGCACATACAAATAATATGCAAACACAACATATGTAGAGAGTGTCATAAATGTAGAATGCACAGCACATAAAAATAATATGCAAACACAACATATGTAGAGAGTGCCATAAATGTAGACAGCACAGAACATAAAAATAATATGCAAACACAACATATGTAGAGTGTGCCATAAATGTAGGCTGCACAGCACATAAAAATAATATGCAAACACAACATAAGTAGAGAGTGCTATAAATGTAAAATGCACAGCACAAAAACATAATATGCAAACACAACATATGTAGAGAGTGCCATAAATGTAGACTGCACAGCACATAAAAATAATATGCAAACAACATATGTAGAGAGTGCCATAAATGTAGAATGCACAGCACATAAAAATAATATGCAAACAACATATGTAGAGAGTGCCATAAATGTAGACTGCACAGCACATAAAAATAATATGCAAACAACATATGTAGAGAGTGCCATAAATGTAGAATGCACAGCACATAAAAATAATATGCAAACACAACATAAGTAGAGAGTGCTATAAATGTAAAATGCACAGCACAAAAACATAATATGCAAACACAACATATGTAGAGAGTGCCATAAATGTAGGCTGCACAGCACATAAAAATAATATGCAAACACAACATATGTAGAGAGTGCCATCAATGTAAAATGCACAGATCAAAAACATAATATGCAAACACAACATATGTAGAGAGTGCCATAAATGTAGACTGCACAGCACATAAAAATAATATGCAAACACAACATATGTAGAGTGCCATAAATGTAGAATGCACAGCAAAAAAAATAATATGCAAACACAACATATGTAGAGAGTGCCATAAATGTAGACTGCACAGCACATAAAAATAATATGCAAACACAACATATGTAGAGAGTGCCATAAATGTAGGCTGCACAGCACAAAAACATAATATGCAAACACAACATATGTAGAGAGTGCCATAAATGTAGGCTGCACAGCACAAAAACATAATATGCAAACACAACATATGTAGAGAGTTCCATACATGTAGGCTGCACAGCACAAAAACATAACATGCAAACACAACATATGTAGAGAGTGCCATAAATGTAGAATGCACAGCACAAAAACATAATATGCAAACACAACATATGTAGAGAGTGCCATAAATGTAGAATGCACAGCACAAAAACATAATATGCAAACACAACATATGTAGAGAGTGCCATAAATGTAGGCTGCACAGCACATAAAAATAATATGCAAACACAACATATGTAGAGAGTGCCATAAATGTAGGCTGCACAGCACAAAAACATAATATGCAAACACAACATATGTAGAGAGTGCCATAAATGTAGAATGCACAGCACATAAAAATAATATGCAAACACAACATATGTAGAGAGTGTCATAAATGTAGAATGCACAGCACATAAAAATAATATGCAAACACAACATATGTAGAGAGTGCCATAAATGTAAAATGCACAGCACAAAAACATAATATGCAAACACAACATATGTAGAGAGTGCCATAAATGTAGACTGCACAGCACATAAAAATAATATGCAAACACAATGTATGTAGAGAGTGCCATAAATGTAGACTGCACAGCACATAAAAATAATATGCAAACACAACATATGTAGAGTGCCATAAATGTAGACTGCACAGCACATAAAAATAATATGCAAACACATCGGGCAGGATTCACGAAGGCTTGCACGGAGTATAAGAGTCCATGCAGCCTTCGCGATCCAGGAACAGCCCAAAGTCCGTGTAAGAGACCAGCTAAAACGTATCTTACATGGAGTGGGCGTGGATAAGCTAATCACCTCACTTGCAGCCAAATAGCATGCAAATGAGGTTGATTAGCGATCCAGGAAGCCCAAAGCAGCCCGTGTAAGAGCAGTTTTAGCTGCAGAAATGTACTCAGTTGACAACTGAGTACGTTTCTGCAAAAAACACAATGGAGCAATGTCAGCTCCAAATAAAGGGTGCATATGTGTCAGGCAAACATGCCAATGGCCAAATATGTTGCCATTGGCAAGGTACCCCCATGCAAATATGAGAAATAAATCTTTTTTTTTTTGGCGATCGCCGGTGTTTAAACCCAGCGCAGCCCCGTGCAAACGGGCTGCGCTATATGAAACATAAAAAATTAAGGTTATAAACCCACAAATGTGGGTTTTATGCAATACATGGATTTACAATGCAGGGACCAGCAGACCAAAAACAACATGGCCACTATTTAGTGGTTGCTAAGGGGGGAAGTTGAGTCTAAGAGATGTAACTAAGCATTTGTAGGCAATCTGATGCAAATGAGTGTTAGGATACTGAATTCCACTGTCACATAGCAAATGAGCACATTCTGAGTAGTGTAAGAGATACATAAGGGGGAGGAATAGAGTAGGCAATAGGTGACATCACAGGGGGGAATGGCAGAAAGAAATGCAGTTCATTGGAGGTCAGAGTTACATGACAGATGTCAGACACATATCATTGAAAGAGGAGTGCCACAACATAAGCATGGGAAAGTCAAGAAATGGAAGGTGTACACTTTTGCCTACACCAAAGTTTCTTGCTGGGCGTGCATGCACACGTGTGCGCACCATGAAGCATGAGTTAGACAGTGTGCACGCGTGTAAGGCAGACTGAGCATGTGGGAGCGTGTTGGGAGATGTTTAACACTGTTTGCACTGGTGTGCATGCGTTTTAACCCGAATAAGCAGATTCTGAACCGTGTAAGCATGTGTGCACATGTGTAAGCCACTGTGAGTGTGTTTCTGCTAGTATGCATGCTGCTCCCCCCCTGAGGAAACAGACAGGAAATAGGAAGCAACAGAATTAGTAGGAAGCTAGCAGGGAATACTGCTGGAGCTAGCAGGTGAAAACAATTAGAAGCAGGCAATTACACAGGCAGAATAGTAGCTCAGCCAAGCACTTAAAACTCTGCAAACAGCAGAGCAAGATGTTTCTCTCAAGAGACACTGCAAGACAGGAGTAAGCTATTAGAAGTGAAAACTGAAAAAGCTGAACTCAGAGCAGAAATGTTAGGGGCTGCCATAGCTGTCATAATGAGACATAGGCGACTTGCTGAGGGTGGTGACAATGCAGATGGTGCCAGACAACCCACAGTGAGGAGATGGAGAAGAGTGTACAGGCCCAGGGTCACCTACCACTGGTTACATGAGCTGGAGATAGAGCGCTATAGAGTGGGCAGAGAGCTCCTGCAGCAAATAGTGGAGCTATGCAGGCCATGCCTCACACACAGAACCAACAGAGGGGAACCCATCCCAGTAGAAACCAAGGTATGTGTTGGCCTAAGAATACTAGCAACAGGTACCTTCCAGAGACCATCTGGTGATATGATGGGGATATCACAGGCATCAGCCTCCAGGGTACTGCACCAGTTCCTGGATACCATGTCAGTACATGTCGGTGATCATGTATATTTCCCCAATGCCCGTGAGGTATTGGCCAGCAATATGCGTCTCTTCCAGCAAATAGTGGAATACCCTGAGGTAGTGGGTGCAATAGACTGCACGCACATATGCATCAAAGCATCAGCCGGTGAGCGGGGTAGGGCCTACATTAACTGCAAGGGCTTCCCCTCCATCAACTGCCAGGTCGTGTGTGATGCCCAGGGCATAATAATGAATGTGTGTGCTGGCTGCCCTGGGAGCTACCATGATTCCCACATCTGGCATTTGACGCAGCTGTACCAGACATTTGCCAATGGGGACATCCCACACGGACACCTAGTGGGGGATGCAGATTATGCACTGGAGCCGTGGCTGATGACACCCATCAGAAACGCACACACACCTGAACAGGAACGCCATAATGAGGCACACGCACAAACACGTAATGTAATAGAGCGTGTGTTTGGGCTGCTCAAGTCACTGTTCCGGTGTCTGGACACATCTGGTGGACCTTGCAGTACACACCAACTACATGTACCCAAATTGTCATGGTATGTGCTATGCTACATAATATGATCTTGTGAAAACAGCTGCAGCAGGACCAGCATAGGGCTGGGCCAAACAGCCCCCCACCATTGCCAAGGCCATCACAGGCAGAGCATGACTCGGAGGAGGAACAACCTGAGCCTGCCCCAGTAGGCAGAAGGAGGCGTGCCTAGTATGTCCTGGCCTTGGCAAAGAGGCAATGCATAGCATATACACTGGCTCAGTAGGAACCCTGGGAATGATACCCCCTCTGACTCACTCAAATAATAACAGGGATGCCTAAAATCACATGACCTGCTCACAAACATGTACAGGGAGTGTAATATGTGCATCCAACAGAGGCAACCCTGCAGCACCACCTGAGGCATGAATGCCATGTGTTAAGTAATGTAACACCATGTACTATATGCACACCTGAGGACCGTGACTAACATCCTACCCTCACCAAGCATCATGCCACAATATGACAATGAGATGATCAAGTGCAATAATTGGCTGAAGTATTGCAGTTAGTCAAAGGGGATCTAATGTGTGCCAGCCTGGGATGACATGCTGAGCATGACATGATGCTCCACCTGCTAGAACTGGCGTGCACCTATCAGTGCAGGCCGTATGGATACTGGCAAAGGCTGTTGTTACCCACAGTGTGCCCTGAATAGGTAAGGCTCAAAACACAAACCTACCTCCATAGGTATCAGAAGGGATAAGAACCTAGATGTAATGCTACCCAATGACAGAAGTCTAAACAGCAAGATGCATGCAGTCTAAACTCACCCAGTATGGAGAATGTTGATATCTGTGCTGTAACAGAAAACTGGATCAAGGCTCACAACAGCACCCTAACACTACCAGGTTACACCTCATACTGTGCTGTACAGCCTCAAAACATGGAACAAGCTACAAAAGGAGGGTGACTAGCAATAATTGTCAAGGATAACCACACCCCCATGTTGGTACCACAACAAGAAGCAGCATTGACTAGCCATGGTCAAGTAACAGTGGCTAAAACTGCCCCCCAGTTTATAGCCTGCTACAGACTACCGTCCCAACACCAGGAACTGCACTTGGCCTATGTTGGAATACATGAATATATCAAGTCCTCCAAACCACATTATATTGGGTGACTGAAAATACCCAGACATAGACTGGGAGCATTATACTAGCTCCAAAACTGTAGGACAAAAGTTCATAGAATCTATAAACCAAAATGCCCAGGAACAACATACCACTCCCACAAGAGGGGTAAGCATACTGGATGTGATAATCAGCAACATGGGTACTGGATGGCAAGATGAGAAGTGTATTGCTCACTGGTAAGACCAGACCATAGAGTAATCACACTGGATATACACATCCTGACCATAGTCCCTGGCCAGAAAACCACAGTGAAAAACATGTGTTAAGCAAAATTTGCACTCCTCCAAACTGATGTGGAATCCATTAAAGGTCCTGTGCAGGTGCAAAATATGGGCCACACCTCAGAACCTGTTATACAGGCATTCCATGAACACTGCCAGGAATGCTTGGATTATGCAATCCTAAATTAAAACAAGACACAATGCCATACACGCAGGCATCTGGCATGGTGGACACCAGCCATAACCAAACCATGCAAGAGAATGAGGAAGCTACTACATGATAGAGCAAACATAAAAAAAGAAGTAATCACTGATCAGTAGTATGGCAATAAAATATGTCCACACATACAATCCACTAAGGCCAGCTACAACAAGTTGAATCTGTAAATCTTGAGGCAATGTTACACCTGCCCCAAGTACACAGACAACCCCCAACTCCCCCCAAGAAATACAAATACATGTGAGAGATGCAACCATCTATCCAAACTGGAGGCTGAGCTCCCTCAACTCAGTACTCCCAAAACTAGTCAGGAGGAGAAGGTAACCACACACACCACAAACCCAGTCCCACATAGACCTATCACAACTGCAAACCAAAGACATAAACACAGAAAAACATTCCCGGAGGCCCAAATTACAAACACACCACACCAACAGAGGCCTCCAAAGCAGACACCCAATCAAACAACCTCCAAACATAGCACATGCAACACATAGTACACAAAGCTGGTGTGCCAAACAGTCACAGGCCAGAAGGAGAAACAACATGCCTGATACAGTTGTAATAGGTGACTCCATAGTGAGACACGCTGCTGTCCCGCACACCAGACTGAACAAGGGAAAGGGTACAGTAAGCTGCCTGTAGGCTGCTACAATATGCCACATAACACAAGTATGCAGGTTACCCCAAAGCAAGTAGAAATATGATGCAGTCATAGTCCATGCTGGTGTGAATGACCTGAGATGTACCTCCCCGGACTACAGGAAAAGAGACATAGATGAGCTCTCCGATTATGTAGTCCAGGCCGGAATGACACTGACCGTTTGCAGCATCCTACCCTCACCAAGAATGATGCCACAGTACAAACACCGAATGATCAGTTATAACAAGTTGCACAATTACTGGTGTCATTCCAAGGGGATCCAATGTCTGTCTGCTTGGGATGTCATGCTTGACAAGCCACGCAGCTGTTCCAGGGATGGCTTGCACCTGTTACCCCTGGGCGTCTGGATATTGGATAAGGCTTTTGACACCTCCATAGAGCCTTTCGTAGGCAAGGCTGAAAAGACTAACCCACCACCCTACAAAACATAAGTGGAAAGAAACATAAGGGTAATGCTGACCAATGCCAGATGTGTAAACCTCAATATGCATGCTCCCGAGGCCCTCCTCAGTATGGAGAACATTGATGTTTGTGCAGTGACAGAAACCTGCTGCAAGCCTCCTGACAGCACACCAGCACTACCAGGTTATACCACATATCATGCGTTATTGCCCCAAAACATGGAACAAAACATAAAAGGAGGGTGAGTATCCATATTCAGCACAGACACCCATACGTCCAGGTAACTGACAATGCACAAGGCATTGGAGTCCACCCATGTGCAACTAACCATAGGCAAGACTGCTGCACAGTCTGCAGCATGCTACAGACCACACTCTCACACACAGGAACCCCACCCAGCTGTCCTGAAGACACTGGACAGTATGAATGTCCCACCAAATACCAAACAAGGTACTCACAAATTACCATATAGGTGGTAAACCATTATGTATGGAAGGAGTAATCAGGGACCTAGGGACACAAGTGGACAGTAACCTGTTATGTGACACTCACATTGCCAATGTGGCTAGGAAGACTGTCTATATTGGACACCGTATCATGAAAGTATTCACATCTACGTCAACAGAGATCATTGTGCTCCTATACCATTCTCTTATCAGACCCATAATCTAGTACAATGCCTCATTTGGGATGTACCTTACCTGACACCTGCAGCAGTTAGAAAGACCTCAAAGGTACCTCACCAAGAGGATAAAGGGTCTCAAATATATGTCATATGCTGCCTGGCTGTAGACACCCCAGCTGAATGCAGTCATATACTGCCTACACAGAGGCATTGTATGCCTGTTGTACAAGGCCATTTCCAACACAGGAGTAATGGACATGCTCCACCCCAGAAAACTCAAATCCCTCGGAGCTGTGAGAGTGAGAGATGTCAACCTCAACACATAATGAAATAGGATGTGCTGGAGGGACAGATACATAAACCAGAGGCTCCCCACACCCTGGAACAGAATCCCACTCCATGTTAGGCAGAGCCCCTCACTGACACTCTTCAACAGGAATCTTGCCAAGTGGATGGATGATCGTAGATTTACACTGGGGGTCTTCACTGTGTCACATCCAGACAGAGGCACAGCAAAGCAAATCATAAATGGCCATAATATTCACATAGCAAGGGGTGGCAAAAGCCACACACACTCTGGCTAGGCTTACAAATGCCCTAGGGTGGATAGCCTAGTATGAACCTATGAAGATACAAATTGTACAGGACACTAAGGATAATCCCAAGGCTTCCACAACTGATGGTAGGAACCGTGTTGTGAATTCACAGATATGCTCTGAATCACACAAATATTACAAACAACATACCAAACACACACACACATTGCCAACATACATCCTGACAGTTGCAGTGCAACCCCCCACCCCAGAATGCAAAATATCTATCCCCGCAGACTGCTGGCCCCCTGACATTGCAGATGCTGTGGTAACAGCCAGCATCTACAAAGCAAAACACACAGCAGCAATGGTATGAGATGGTGTCCTGGGCTGAGTCCAACATGGACTCCAAGAAGAATGGAATGCCAAATCACACTACTGCTCAATGTCAGCCTTACCACAGAATATGTATCCAAAGAGCAGTGTACAACAACAGTGGTTGTTCTCAACAAAGGTGTTGCCTGAATGGATACTGAAAATGACCACCCCAGAATCCTGAGAAGCTCGGTCTGCACAGCTATGGAAAGGATCAGCATGTACCGCAGACATAAAGATATTGGGGACCTACTGACACCGGACCCTACCCAGTGTGGCTTTCTTAACTGCAGATCCTGCCCCTAAACATGTTTGACTCATTTGAAAAGTCATTAAGGTCATTGATGAGCTCAATGTGGTCCACACAGCATAGCTGGACCTTGCAAAGGCTTCTATACAATACCCTACATGTTCATTATAGATATGCTCACCAGCTTAAATATAAACCCCTATGTCAGTAGAGGGGTTGCAAATCAGACCAAGGACAGAACTGACATGGTCAGACATGCTGCAGCCATGTCAGACTACAAACCAGATATAACTGGCATCCCACAAGGCTTGGTCCTGGGACCTCCCTCGTTTGGTATATATGTCCCATAGGTACAGGCCAACATGGAAGGACTGTGTCTGAACATGTTTTCAGAGGACTACAAACTGTCCACCATATCTGACCCTCCAGCTGACACAAGCATCCCACAAAAGGGACACATAGAAACAGACAACTGGTGCCATAGTCATGTCAGCAAGCTAATTGCAGAAAAGTGTATAGTCAACCCCCGTGGATATACAGTAAGTGCCCATCAATTACCACATAGGTGTTAACCCATTATGTACTTAACATGTAATGAGAGACCTGGGGACACAAGGTGATAGATATCCTGCATTGGACAAACATGTGGCTGTAGTGTTTACAGAAACATACCATATACCCACCTAATCATGAAGGTTGTCAGATCTAGATAAGGGGAGGTCATTGTGGCTCTGCAGTCATCCTTCATCAGCGTTACAATTGACTACAATAGCCCCTGTGGGATGTACCTCAGCAGACACCTCCATCAACTGTAAAGTCCCCAACAGTACCTCACCAGGAGTATCAAAGAGCTTGCACAGATGCCATGTGTTGCCTGATTAAACAAACTGCAGCTACACACACTGCCATACTGCCCACCCAGAGGCAAGCTGTGCCTGTTGTATAAAGCCATGTCCAAGCTGGAATCAATAAACATGCTGCACCTTGTACAATCTGAATGGCAGTGAGCTATGCACATGAGAGACCTGAACCCCAGCAATGACATACATAGGACAAGCTGTACTGCATGATCCATAACACAGAAGCCACCCCCGCTCATGAGTAAACTCCCAGTACAGGCTATCCATAGAGTCACTCATCGATTCTCCTCAAGAGGAATCTTGATGAGTGGATGGGAGATGGTAGGTTTACCCTGGGTATCACTGTTAGGTCACAGGTAGACAGAGGCACAGTATACTAACCATGACATATGTCATGGCAAACTCCACTTACAATGTGTGTCAAAGGACAAACACACTCTCCAACTAACATTAGAAATGGCCTAGGGCACATCACTAGTGTTTTCAAATGTACACCTATGTTGTGGAATACACTATCAATGTTGGACAAGCCTGGTTTAAGTAGTTCAGATCTAAACATAATGCAACATGGTCAGATGTGCACAACTGGCCCCTAACCAGGCTGTTGTGCTCACTATGGAAATGTAAAGCAGTGATAGGACTAAAGCCCAGGATACTGTCCACCACAGTCAAAGTACTGAACCAGTACACTATATGGTACTACAGTGTTAGGTCAGTATGAAAGGATGTTGACAACTGTATGCAAAGTATCCCATGCAAACCCTGCAGGCACAGTATAATCCCTGTTGTGTTCACACACAAAGCAGTCGGACAGTAACTACACAACATGACACACAACACACAACCATAAATGGGAGATATTTGTTGAAGTTCACACTCATCCACAAATGTGGTGGGCTGCAGAGTTCAACATATGGAAAGATCACACTGTGCATGCTCGCACACTTTGATAAATGAGACATATGTCAGACAACATGCCATGGGAAGGCTGAACTGGGCATGCTCACACACTTAGGCCAAATCTCAGTTTAGCAGTTGGCCACACATATCTGGTATTTGTACATGTTATTTCAGGAACCAACCACATTACAGCAATCTGCCCAGTGCACACAGTTAAATGACTACAGAGACATATGTGATATAGTGGATCCCTCCCATATGCAAACATCTTCCACAGATACACAAGTTGTTCATACAAACAGGGAATGCTATGGCAATAAAGACCTGCAAACAGTCTATCAGCAGCAAATAATGTGCATTTGACAATTAAACATATGGGTGTAGAGGTCAACACTAGGCTGTTTGCCCTAGGGAATGACAGCCTAGCCAGAGTGTGCTTGGCGTCTGCCTCCCCAGTACAGTAGGCTACTGTGCCACTGTAAAGTAGGTCACATAAGGCACCGTGTGAGGCTAGTGTGCTGTGCCTCTGTCAAGCAGGGACACAGTGGAGATCCCAGGGTTTGAATTTACTAAGCCACAGCCATGTTGTTGGTGTGTGCTGGAAGAGGGTTGCTGAGGACCTCTAACAGTAAGTGGGCGTCAATAACAGACTGAGGGGAGCCTTATCTGCATTGTCTGGACAATTTCACTGTCAACACTGTGTCTTGATGATTATGAGGGATTGAAGTGTCATGCCGGTACTGTTCAGAGATGTCCTCCTTCTGTGGGCTACTGCTCTGCAATGTATTAGCTCACTCTGTTGGACAGCTCATATATGGCTGGTGTACATCTGACAGGTGTCCTGTTGTGGAGCAGTCATGGGTATATTTGGGATAGCATGATCAATGCAAATCTTCCACATGCTCATAGAATGCAATTGTCAAGGATTATGCAGAGTGGCCTGTATACTCCCCCAGCATGGGTCCTTTGAAGTCTTCCATCCCAGTCTTCACAAGTGCAAAGTCTGCTTTTGATAAATACAGTTTGTTTGCAGTGACAACCTTGCCTGGGGGTGGGGATGGGATATGGATGGCCAGGAAAGGTGGGTATGGTCAGATATCAACAATGGTGGTCTACCTCTGGTGTGGAACAGTGAGTACCCATGTTGTAGATGGTCAGGTGCAATATGTATTCCCCCTTGTGGCTGTGGTGAGTGGTTCTGCCATAGCACATGGACTCACAAATTGTAGTGGCTGTAGGGTAATGTTGTAGAGGCCTGAGTAGTTCCTACACACAATATGCCTGTACCTGACGTTAACAACTGGAATGGTGTATGTGAACACCTGCATATCTTGACACTGTTCCCAGGGAAGCAAAGTGTGTGTCCTGGATGTGGGAGGGGTGGTCAGGACTGGTTGTGTTGTGTGTTACAGGTCCTGTGGTCACGAAGCATGGTATAAAACATAACCTGCCAGTGCCATTTGCATATCTGACCCTGACGTAGGTGGCTGCAAATGCATATATATGCTATCCCCCACCTGACAGGTAGTACTAGATGTACATACCTCTGTAGAAATAATGATGTCAGCACCCTATAAATACTGCAGGTGCAGAACAGATACCCAGTAATTTGGATAGAGCGCTCTGCTAATGCGTCTGTCTCGGGTGTCCTAACATATTTAGGTAGGGGTTTGAATCCTGCAAATGCTCAGTGTGGGTGTGTGTGAGTGGGGTTGGTGTGTGGGCAAGTCTGCGTGAGGGAGATGTCCCTTTTGGCAACTGGTAAAACACACTACAGGATGCACATTCCTCTTTCTAAACACTGATGATGTCAGCACCCTATAAGTACAGCAGGATAAGGGAACCCTCCCCGTAATGTGAATAGCGCACTCCGCTAATGTGTCATAACATAGCTAGGTAGGGGTTTGAATCCTGCAAATGGCAAGTGTGTGTGTTTGGATGAATGGGGTTAGTGTGTGTGCAATTCTGTGTGAGGGAAATGTCCCTTTTGTGCAACTAGGAGAACACACTACAGGATGCACATTCCCCTTTCTAAACACTGATGATGTCAGCACCCTATAAGTACAGCAGGAGAAGGAAAACCTCCCCATATTGCGAATAGCACACTCTGCTTATGTGTCCGTCTTGAGTGTCATAACATAGTTAGGTAGGGGTTTGAATCTTGCAAATGGCAAGTGTGTGTGTTTGGATGAGTGGGGTTAGTGTGTGTGTAATTCTGTGTGAGGGAAATGTTCCTTTTGGCAACTAGGAGAACACACTACAGGATGCACATTCCCCTTTCTAAACACTGATGTCAGCACCCTATAAGTACAGCAGGAGAAGAAAAACCTCCCCATAATGCAAATAGCGCGCTCCGCTAATGCGTCTGTCTTGAATGTCATAACATAGTTAAGTAGGGGTTTGAATTCTGCAAATAGCAGGTGTGTGTTTTTGGATGAATGGGGTTAGTGTGTGTGTGCAATTCTGTGTGAGGGAAATGTCCCTTTTGGCAACTAGGAGAACACACTACAGGATGCACATTCCCCTTTCTAAACACTGATGATGTCAGCACCCTATAAGTACAGCAGGAGAAGAAAACTTTCCAGTCCAGTAATGCGACTCTATACTAATGTGGTGTGTGTGCAATTCTGTGTGAAATGTCCCTTTTGGCAACTAGGAGAACACACTACAGGATGCACATTCCCCTTTCTAAACACTGATGATGTCAGCACCCTATAAGTACAGCTGGAGAAGGTATGTGGCATGGACAATGACTGAGTCATATGTGTCTATGCCTCTGACTGACCTGTATGCTTGTGTTATGTGGTGGACCATAGTGCCCAACAGGCATATCACTGTGACCTTCACCTTGTCCAGCCTGGTGAGCATTACCTCACTGTACCGGACAATAAAGGTACCTAACACAACTGTGGCAGGTGTGTTGTCTAGCCGTACAGGCTGTGACTGTTTGGCACACAGAATTTGTGTGCTATGTGTTATGCGTGATGTGTTCTGGCATAATGTATGCCTGTGTGCCAGCTGCAGAGGTGTCTGCCTCTCAGGCAGGATGCTATTCTTAGTCTCCACGAATGGCCAAGTGTGTTCACGTGCTTGTATTGCTGTCAGTGTAGGTCTACATCAGACTGGTATTGTAGTCACTGTAGTATTTCATGCCACCTGACAGGTTATGCCAGTACTGGGTTCAGAGTGCTTAGTCCCCAGTTTGGCTATGTGGTTCCATCTCATACATGTGTTGTACATCCATGTGTAGGGGAGAGGGTTGACTGTGTACATGTGGCAGCTGTGACATTGCCACATGACCCACATATTCCACAACTGTACCATAGAGGTGACTGACAACTGACCTTTGCACATGCTACCATAGTATTGTGATTGCCATGGTGATTAACAGCACATAGGGCCAATGGGGAACAAGGTACATAGGGTCATAGGTTCATAGGTTCATACTAGGCTATCTGCCCTAGGGCATTTATAAACCTAGCCAGAATGTGTTTGTCTGTCGCCATCCATTGTAAATATATCTTGCCATGCCCTTTCTCGAGGTTAGTATACTGTGCCTCTGTCTAACAGTGACACAGAAGTGATACCTGGGGTAAACCTACAATGTCCCATCCACTCATCAAGATTCCTCTTGAAGAGAGTCAATGAGGGACTTTGCCTAACCTGGACTGGGATTTGATTCCAGAGTGAAGTGAGCCTCTGGGTTAAGAATCTGTCCCTCCAGCATGTCCTATTTATTTCAGTGCTGAGGTTCAAGTCTCTCAAGTGTGTAGCTCGATGGGATTTGGATATTCTCAGGTGCAGCATGCCCATTAATTCCGGGTTTGACATGGCTTTATACATCAGGCACAGATCGCCTCTGAACAGGCGGTATGCCACTGAGTAGAGCTGGGGTTTCTTTAACCGGTCAGCATATGGCATCTGTTTGAGCCCTTTGATCCTCTTGGTGAGGTACTTTTGTGGTCTTTCCAGTTGCTGCAGGTGTCTGGTAAGGTACATCCCAACAGGGGCATTGTAGTCAATTATGGGCCTGATGAGGGATGAGTAAAGAGGCACGATGTCCTCCCCTGATCTAGATGTGAATCCCTTCATGATGGGGTGGGCTATATAAAATGTCTTTCTAACCACTTTGGCCATGTGGTTGTCAAATGAGAGATTGCTATCAACTTGGGTCCCCAGGTCCCTAATTACTTCTTCTGTACTTAATGGATTACCACCTATGTGGTACTTTGTGGGCACTTTGTTTTTGCCAAAGGGGATGACTATACACTTTCTTGCATTCAGCTTGAGGCCATGGCTCTGGCACAAGTTGTCTGTTTCTATGAGGCCCTTTTGGAGGAAGCTTGTGTCGGCTGGAGAGTTGATTATGGTGGCCAGTTTGCAGACATCTGCATATTTGGTCAGCCACAGTCCTTCCGTGTTGGCCTGTACCTCCGATAAATATATACCAAACAAGAGAGGTCCCAGGACTGAGCCTTGTGGGACACCACTTGTAACTGGTTTGGAGTCTGGCATGGCTCCAGCAATTCTAACCATGTGGGTTCTATCCTTGAGCCAGTGTGCAATCCATCTAGTGACATAGGGGCTTATATTTAAGCTGGTGAGCTTCTCTAGACTGCCTGAGTGGGGTATTGTATCGAAGGCTTTTGCGAGGTCCAGGTAGGCTGTGTGGACCACCTTCCCCTCGTCAATGGCCTTGGTGACTGTTTCAAAGAAATCAACCAGGTTTGAGAGGCAGGATCTGCCCTTAACAAAGCCAAACTGGGTATGATCCAGTGTCTGTAGGTCCCCAATATCTTTATTTATGAGGTCCATGATGATCCTTTCCATAGCTCTGCAGATGGAGCTAGAGTGGCTTATGGGGCGATAGTGTCCAGGATCCGTTGAGGCACCACCTTTCTGTAGAGGGACCACTGTTGCTGTACGCCACTCTTTGGCCACATATCCTGTATTAAGGCTGGGATTGAACAGTAGTTTTATGTTTGGTTGTAGCTCTTCTTGGAGTTCATGTAGGACACAGCCCGGGACACTGTCTGGTCCCATTGATGCAGTGTGTATTGCTTTGAAGAAGGCGGCTCTTACCTGAGCATCTGAGATGTCAGGGGGAGGGGCAACACTCTTCTGGGATACATATTTGCCCTTTCAGTGTGGAGGGGGGGGAGTTTGTGCTGAACCTGTCAGCTAGAATGTTGGCAATGTCTGTGGGTTTGGTGTTTCTATTGACATTTTGGACTACCTCTGAGCATATCTGGGAATTACCACCCAGGTTCCTAACATAACTAAAGAAAGCCTTGTGATTATCCTTAGTGTCCTGTGCAATTTCTCTCGAAGCTGGCCTTAGACAATCTTATGAGTGCCTGTAGTTATTTGCTAATACTGATCAGTGATGCCTTCCCTTTTTGGGATTTTTCTGTATCATTTAGTAGCTTCCTCCTTCTATTGTGTAGTATTTTTATGGCTGGGGTCAACCAGACAGGACGCCTGCCTTTGGAGGATTGGGTCCTGGTTTTATTCGGGATCACATGATCCATGCATTCCTGAAGGTGACCATAGAATGCGTTTATAGAGGAATCTGCGGTCTGGTCGGTAGTTTCCACAGGCCCGGGGGCTTTGGAGGTTTCCACCTCAGTTTGGAGGAGCGTGAATTTGCTTTAGGGAAGTTGTTCACTGTGGTGTTCTGGGCAGGGGGTGGGGTCGGGATGTGAATATCCAGTGAGATTAGTTTATGGTCTGATCTTACCAGTGAGGGACACACTTCTGGTCTGGAGCATAGAGTCCCCATGTTGGTGATGATCAGGTCCAGTATGTTTCCCCTTCTTGTGGGAGTGGTAACAAGTTGTTCCATAGCATTTGAGCTCATATATTCTAGGAATCTTTGGCCTAGGGTGTTGGAGCTAGAGTCATGCTCCCAGTCTATGTTTGGGTAGTTGACGTCACCCAATATAATGGTGTTTGGAGAGACCTTCATATTTTCCACTGTTCTCAGGAAGGCCGAGTGCAGTTCTTGGGTTTGGGAGGGTGGTCGGTAGCAGGCTATAACCTGGAAGGCAGTTTCACCCATTGTTAGTTGCACATGGATAGTCTCTGATGCTTGGTGCTTTGCCACCAACCTGGAGGTGTGGGTATCTTTGATGAATATCAATACTCCCCCTCCTTTTCTGGTTTGTTCCAAGTTTTGGGGCTGAAAAGCATGGTATGAGGTATAACCTGGTAGTGCTGGGGTACTCTCAGTAGCCCTGAACCAGGCATCTGTTACTGCACAGATATCGATGTTCTCCATGCTAAGGAGAGTTTCGAGTGCATGCATCTTGAGGTTTAGACTTCTGGCGTTGGGTAGCATTACTCTTAGTTTCTAATCCCTTGTGATACCTATGAAGGTTGGTTTGTCATTTGAGCCTTGCCTAACAAAGGCACTATGGGGGTAGCAAGAGCCTTTGTCAATATCCGAAAGCCCAGGGGTGACAGGTGCAAGCCATCCCTAACGAAGCAGGTGGTTCAACAGAAGATGAATATGTGAGGGTGTAGTGCCTGTGATTAGTTAGCAGTAGCATATATGACTGCTCACGTGGACAAATGCCAGGTAAGTCATATGCAATGTGTCACAGGCAACGTACATGTGAACAGGACAAACAGTGACATTCTGTCAATTGAGACATGGACATACATATAGTAAGCTATGCAGATGTCACTAGGAGTCCACAGAAGCTCTGTAACTATGCATTGCAGGTGGGATCTGTATTCCATGGTAATTGCAAGCAAACATGCATGCAAACAAAGCTACAGTAAGCAGGGCTGCATAAAGTCCATTGTACAACAAACAAGCTGTACCACTTCCAGTAGGTAACACTGCAAATATGCAGGCACTATGCACATGTACATGGAAATATACAGGTCAGATGGCTAGGGTCCAGTCTCAGCACACACAAGTGTACAGACCATGTACTGTCAGGATGTACAATAACTGGATGGAAACCCATGTGCTCATACCTGCAGTAATACACATGTCAAATAACAGACACTGAGCCTTCACTCAGTGGTTCCATACTTAGTAGGATGTATGCTACCTGGCCTGCCACCACAGTATCACTGACATGTATGGGGACTCTCCCTCCTGTGACAGTTAGTTTTGTGTGTTGGGGCTGTCTAGCATGGTATGAGATGTGAGCTTGCAGTGCTAGGGTGCTCCTGTGTGTCCTGTACCAGTCGTGTAGTACTGCACACATATCAACATCCTGAAACATCCGCATTGCAGAGTCCAGTGTGGGCAACATGCCACTTGCAGTTTACATGTCCATCATTGCGTATTAATACTTTCATTATCTTATCCCCTGTGCTACCTATGTTTGTAGCCTTCTGTTGACATCCTTACCACCGGTATGCCAACATGTGCAGATGATACACTATGGTACTTACCATGGGTGTAGACAACAGTACATGACAATCATACCATTACTGCATCAGGCATGCTGTGATATACCCACAATTATTTCAGCACACAGTACTGTTAACAACATGATACTATTACTACACGTCTATGTAGTCACCCTGTGCATCAGCAACATGTTAACCTGTATCTGCACTGATGTTACAGATTGCAGGAGGTGGCACAGTCTCATCATATGCACAGGGTGTGAACTTTGTATGCCTGAGTCAGCCACCGATACCACCAATTGACATGTATGTGTATGTGTGTTGGTGAGGGACAGCAGTACAAGGTGGGGCAATGTTGATGCAGTGTGTGCATGTATGCGGTAGCCCTAGGTGTTGTCAATTTGCATGTGTGTATGGATGCACACAGTTCCACCTCATAGCTGCCATATACTGATGTTTGTGGACAGCCACAGACTTGACCTGCCAGGTCATACAGATCAGTGTCTCTGGCCACGGACACGGTACCTGTGCCTTGCAGGGGTGCTACGGACCGTATCCGGTACCAACCCAGACTAGGCACTGTCATCAGAAGCAGGTGTTCATTGACTGGACACAGATCCCTATCGGGCCTGGCCAGAGCCACGTGCACGTGGTCTCCTGGGGCGGTCTGATGACAGCACAGACCCAGCATTGCTGGGGCTGCTGCTGGCACTATGGGGGCAGCCGCAGCCCTGTTGTCGTCTGCGACGACTGCCAGCTGCTGCTGTTGCTGGCACACACCCACGTCGATGCCTCAACCGTCCACCATCACCCTGGCTCATGGACATGTAGTTGTGGAACCGGTCTAATATGTCCCCACAATGTCTGTCTATGACATCGGTGAAATTACGGATGGCAGCCGCAATGTCACGCATACTGTCAGTCATGGCTGTAAGATATGCTGTCAGCTCCCTCAGACCCTGTCTGGTGTACCGTTCCATACGTGACTGTGCCTGCATGACAGCCCGAAACATAGCTGAGGTTGTAAGGCCTCTGTGGGCACATCTGACAGGGGCAGTACGCCCACAGATGCTCCCACGAGAACCCCTGGACATCTGTCTGTGTGGTACCATCTCAGGGCCATGCCCATGGCTGCTGTGTGGGGAGGCATGTGCCACAGATACCACATTACCCTGGTCAATGCCCACTGTATGCTGTCCATCACCTAGGGACATTGGTGACAAAGGGTGTATTGGCAGGATAACTGTGCGCATTGATGGGGTTGACAGCTGTGTACTGTCAATCGGCTGACCAGTGATGGACCCTGGCATACCTTGCTGTGCCATTACACAGATGTCACCATTATCAGTACCCATGGCACCTGATTCAGATTCCCTGCTGCATGACACCAGAGCAGCACCTGAACCAGTGGGAGGGAAACAGGAAACACAGTTTACAATGTCTACACAATATTACCAGTGATGCACACATCCACACATGCACAGGTCCAGACATGCACACATGCGCACATGCACACATGCACACATGCACACATGCACACATGCACACATGCACAGGTGCACACATGAACACATGCGCACATTTACACATGCACACATGTGCACACATGTACATATGCACAGGTGCACACATGCACACATGCACACATGCACAGGTGCACACATGCACATGCACACATGCACACATGCACACATGCTCACATGCACATGCACACATGCACATGCACACATGCACGCATTACGCATGCATGCACACATGCACATGCACCGTGCACATACGCACATGCATCGCATGCACCGCGTGCAGCATGCACACACATGCACACATGCACACGTACACATGCATACAGTTGCACACAATTGTACACTACTCAGTATGCGTGATATCAACACACAGACACGGACACACCTGCATGCATACAAAGAGCACTACTAAGTGAGCCTAATATTACTATTACTATCAAGACTATTACAGGTATTGTTAATACACACTCACCAGCATGGATAGGCTGCATTGCTGAAGTTAGGAAACTAATGTCAGTGGGCACAACTGTGCCATTGTTACTGAGTATGATACAGATCAGTAGTAGAACAGTCGCCTTTCACAGGT
Source organism: Protopterus annectens (assembly GCF_019279795.1). Taxonomy (NCBI): domain Eukaryota; kingdom Metazoa; phylum Chordata; order Ceratodontiformes; family Protopteridae; genus Protopterus; species Protopterus annectens. Next base: position 1,417,266,967 of record NC_056746.1, on the reverse strand, counting down.
CAGCTGCTAATATTGAGGATATCACACTTGCACATTAAATACTATGATGACAGCTACAAATCAAGGACACACCTCACACATGCATTAACTACCAGTGTATACAACAGTCAACTATACATATGGCATATTACCTGCACGCTCATAGTCTTGCTGCTGCGTGGCTCCAGCCTCCATCATAATGCATGTCTGCTGCTGTTGTTGTTGCTGGCGGACTGGAGCCACTACACTCATGAGTAGTCCCTCCAGTCTGGTGAGTGGGGGATGTGTAGCCACCCCACCACCTGTGGCGACCTGTTACCTGTGGATATCAGACGCACGCTGACAGACATTTCTGATTAAATCACTGCAGTGATGTTGTACCTGCTCATATGTCCTATTATGCATGCCTATGTCATTTACCCGATGGACTATCTTGCCACAGTGCAGACCTCTCCTGCTGATTCTACAGGCGGAAAAGAGTATTGCATAATCCCGCACGAGGTTCTGGTGTATCTCCTCATCCTCAGTCATGGAGTAAGCTGATTTCATGGTGAATGTACCTGAAAAGAAAATAACTTGATATCAGCAATATATGTCAGCAGAATTTGGCACACATACTACACATGCTACTCGACTGTTATGATACAAATATATCTCATATATATAGCATCTGTCTGTCTATTGGTGGATACATGTAAATGGCCAGGTATCAGTGCTCAGCCAGCAACTGTGCAACAGTATTCGCACACTCCATACGACATACTACCAAACTCCTCAGTCGAACACTGATTCAGGTCCAGAGCACCTCCACAATTTGGGGGTTTGTATCTAGGTACTGTATGGCCTACATCATCAACTACTGTGATTGACCACAAACTAATTGCCCTGGATACATATCCCACCTCCACCACCAGCACAAACGAGTAATAGTGTGAATAACATTGTAGATGCAAACTTTTACACTTTGTAACAGTTACATGGTATCCTTTCAGCCCACTGGGCCAGTGGAAGACACAAACCCACAATGCTGACCCCTACACAATGCTTAATGGATATCTCCGAGAATGCATGGATCATGCAACCTATTATATGACCAAGACATCCTCCACAAAGGACAGTATCCTGTCTGGTGGACCCCAGCCATAGACAGATTGTATTAAAGATGGAAGCTACTGCAAGACAGAGCATAAGTCCACAAAGGGAAGGCATGTCTGAGCAGAACTAGTAATGATCTATTTTCTCACAAACATCCATGGCAACTCTTTTGAGAGGGAAATCAAGAGGGACACTACAGATAACCACAGAAGGCCTCTTCAGTTACAGTGTTAGCAACCTGGTCAGAATCCTCCTCCTATGCTCATAGTTAGTACACAACAACAACAATACACTGAAAACACAGATATTGACAACATTGTGGCAGTATTAGGTTCATGCAGGTGTCACCCCGCCCCTCTCCCCCAAAATATGACATAGTTATCCTAGCTGACTGTAACCTCCCCGTCAATAAGAGATGTCCAGGTGAGCCGCCTCAGGAAAGCAGAATACAACATGAGTGGGACCTGATGGTATCTCCAAGGCATGCTACATGAACTCTGGACAGGAGCTAAACACATATATAGAAGTGCTATGTAACACTAGCCTGACTACAGGATATGTACCTGTACACTGGCGCCAGCAGCAGTGGTTCCACTCCATGAAGGAGGGCACCTCAACATACCAATACAATACAAATACAATACAATAGATTACAAACAATACTATACAATATGCTATTGCCCTGGGACTACAGCAACATACTGTTCTGCTACCCTGACCATTGTGACACATGTGTGTGATGGTACCTGCTGTCACACAGTTACATGGGTGACCTTATATGGCACATTACCTTATCTGATTAACATTCAGCAGGGGTATGTGTGTGACATGTACTGGGGAGTCTTGCTTCTTAACACTGTGTGGTTTATTACAGGGTATGTCTTATCTGTGGGTAGGAACCTCACTCCACATGTGTTTCCCCATTGTAGTGGCACATGGATGACACACAGCAGTCATTTAGGTTGTGGATGGTGTGAGGTGTTGGATCTGTCATGGGTGTGACTTATGTATGTAAATCCAGGAGGGTAACCTCTATGTGGGTAGTATGTGTGTACTCTGTGGTGTTGTCAGTCATTGTGCATTGGTAATGTGTTTGAGGCATTGTCACAGTGTTGTACATGTCACTGCATTCTTCTCCATATCTGTAGCTGTCATGTGAGTGTGTTGTTCATGGCAGCCATTATGTGGTGTGGAGGGGTACACTGACTTACATGTCCATAGCTGACACACTATGTCTGCTGACACATACCATGTGCAGGTATTCCAGGAATAGTGTGCCACTGTGAATACTGGCTGGGGAATTATTGTATACTTATGACCCTGTTCACCCTGACATGCAGTGGTGGCAGCCAATCACATATCTGGTGGTTACTGGTGTAGGTGATTTGAAATGGGGTATGGTAATTCAGTTTTGGACACTGGTGTTCACTCTGTTTTGTCACCAGGCACCTGTTGAAATACACCTGTACACAAGTGCCTCACTAGAATATATATACATCTTCTCTCTCTATATATATATATATATATGTATATAGATATATTTATATGTATATGTATATATATATATATATATATATATATATATATATGTATACATATACACATATATATATTGGATGTACATATATTGCTATAGATATGGGGAGGGGTGTGTGACACAGAGGGGGTGAGGGGAGAGGACAGAGGTGGTGGGACAGGGGTGCTGAGGCTTGCACATACAGTCATACCTGTAGATAGTCAGATCAGTCTTTCTCTATGTATATGTATCTACATATCTATATCTGTATGTGTGTATTATATATATATGTTTGTACATATTCTATCTATCTACATCTGTCTATGTATTCCTATTATTCTCATGTATATGTATACATATGCATATTATATATATATATATATATATATATATATATATATATATATATATATATATATATATATACACACACATATATATATATATACATACATACATACATATTTTGACATACATACGTATCCATATGATAGACAGGTATATCAACATGTTTGTCTACCACTGTATACACACATTCAATATACTGCTAAAACATACATAACTGTGAAACCTACTTGTAAATTGCACTACAAATCCTATATTCAACCTACATCGATATGTGTACATAGATGCTCTCACATACAAATGTATGTATAGCCTTCATTGATAGTTGCTGTATGTCCCCTGCCCTTGCACATCTTCATATACATATGGATACAGACCTAATGACATGGAGGGTTCACAGTATGTAGACCTTTATAGTATTACTTACATTGCCTGTGTTTGTCACAGCTGCTTGTGTTGCCATCTGGTTTTGTGTCCTGCTGTCTACTTGCCAGTTGTCAGCTTTTCAGGGTGGCTGTTAAAGTTGAACAGTTTTGTTTGTGTATGTTTAATTTCTTGTTTTTCTCTGTCTCTGTCTCTGTCTCTGTCTCTCTCTCTCTCTCTCTCTCTCTCTGTCTTTCTCATACTCCTCCTCAGGGTGCAATGAAAGTATTGCATGTGGTGGACTGGGAGTACAGCATACTTTTGTAGGTATCTGCATATTTCCATGTGATGGCCTCTGCACCAATTGTTAGCCAGCATTTGCTAATTGCATGCAGCCAGTTAGTGTACTGATTGCAGTTCTCACTCAAGATTTCAGAACAGTGTGCTATAAAAGGTATGAGATAGGCGAGCCCTTTCAGATTTTAAGGGCAGGGACCATGCTGTATGCTGTGGACAATGTTCTGTGAGTGTAAAGGTTGGTATCTCTCTATATTTCCAGCTGTGTTGTAGATTAACATTCCTCCATTCATTTCCAGTTTCCTGTACTAACTGTGTATGTACACTGACACCTATGACTACTACTACTGTTAATGTGTGTGTGTGCTTTGCACTTTTTCTTGCACTTTGTTGCTATGGCTTCAATATTTGCTCCTTTACAGTCACTACTTGTATGCCTGCTAGGTGTCATGACTGTAGTGTGTTGCTGTGGTTTCCTATTTTCCATGTACATTCATTACCTTGGAATGCTTGGCTATATCTGCTAGGGTGTTACAGCATGCAGTGTGGTCGGGCCATGGTGTGTGGGCTTTGAATACATCTATTAGGGTATTTGAGTATGTTGCTGAGCAGGCCCCAGAGACTCCTCAGGGTGCATCTGTTATCTGCCTCATGGAATGGTACATACATCAGTGGGTACACCATTAAATTGTCTGGTATGCTGCAGTTGTGACTGTGGGATAGCATGAGCATATGTATTACTACACTTTTTCTGCCATGCAAGTGGTGGCATACTTTCAGGACTCCATAGTTACCATACTGCATGTGTTGTAACACCTTCTCTTGCCCATTGTTTGTACATTTCACATGGAGTCTGTGGGGTATCCCCTGTAACTCATTCACTGTTGCTATGTCCAGCTCTTAACTATTCAAATATGGTGGTGTCAGACCTCCCTCGTGTACAAATATTTGAGGTTGTCCACATTTCTGCCTCATATTTTGTAAATATCTCATGCACAGCTTTTTCTGGCCAATCACTCTGGCTCAAGTCAGAATATAGTGACAAACATTCAAGTTTCAGACTTCATACCCTTCCAAACATCCCACAAAATGCAGAACCTTTTACTCTCGAACTGTCTAAGTTTGTAGTAACATTATTTGTAATGTGTCCCTGGTTTTGGCCCTCTTGCTCCACATATTTTATTACTTGGTCCGGATGTGTTCCTTGTAAGAGGTTGTGGGTATGGGCAGTGATTATCAATGTTGTGAGTATGTGTGTGTGGCTTGCAAGGTGCCATACAGTGACATTATTAGCTACTAGCTACCAACTTAGCATGGCTGTTTCGTTCACACACACTACTATTATGGAAACTACAATTAGTTTTGACAGTGCACCTTAAATGACATGCTTTGTGTACTACACATCCTATACTCCCTTTACATTCATTCCTGCACTATTACACGATATATTTATTTTAGCACAATGTTCTTGTATAACAGTCATGGCTTAGTGGTAATTCATGCAGACTACTGTTTACAAGGTCCTGGGTTTGGGACTGACAGTGGGATTTTATTTTGCTTTTGAACTGACTACAGGACCTGTCAATCAGAGTGCCCAAGGCACTTTTAAGCAGTTGTAACCGGATTAGCACTGGTTTGGCGTGGAAGCCGACGATAAAGACGCATGCGCACTGGCGCTTAGCCCGCGCACACACGCAAGACACCTCGCTTAAACGTATGCATTACTTCAAGATTACACCACGCTATTTTCTTTTGAAAGAAATGAAATGGGGGACAGGAAAGTGGCAAAAAGGGGTGGTCACAAAGAGGGTAAGACAGTAGGGAAACAAGCTTGGGTTTTGCAGGAGGGATGTGGGTAAGGCCCATAGCTGCCCATTTCTTCATCAGCAACAGCTGTGTATATGTTTGTAAATTTGGTGTGACATTTGATACCTTACACCCTCTGGAGAGAGGTGTAAGGACAACAATAATACTTGTTGTACAGCCAATTGTACTGATAGTTTCCACAAATTGTTCGGCAGACACTGCGGTGCGGAATGGGCAGCTATGTATGGGGCGAATTTTTGTGGATACAGAGTGCCTTTTTTTTTTTCAGATGAGAGTGGTATGTCAGGTGAAGGGGAAGTCGGTATAGCTGGGGAGGTAGGTTGGTAGGTCAACAGACAAGACAAACAAGATGCACTACAGGGGCGGTGTATGACATGTGTGGGTGGGGTTACACAATTGACGGATGGAGGTTTGATATCCAGAGCCCATGAGCCCACAGATGGCAAAAGTGGAACTGATATCCCACCCATGGGCAGTTGCCACTGTTCCTTCACTGCCCAGGATGGGGCTGTGTTAGGGCTGTGGTAGGCCGGGCAACAGGCATGCCCGTAAGTTGTGCCATCACCTTGTGTGCTCAAGCTGCCGCGTAGGGGCCCAAGAACAGAGTCCTGATCTCCCCACGCACCACAGTCCGGACGCCACGGAGGGTGAGTGGTGGTTCTCCTCCTCACGCAAGCAGAGAGGGATGGGCCCCATCCCCTGCAGCACTTCCACCCGGCAGGTGGCACAGGGCCACCGTGGTGGAGGGTCCAGACTGCGCGACCAGTGCCAGGCACGCTGCCAGCTGAGGTGGGAAAGGTGGGTCCGCTTGGAACCCGCCTTCCCCTGTCGCCCCATGTTTTGCATTGAAGTCATGACAGTTTGGGTTAGTAACATACAATACCAGCCCGCAATTGTAACAGCATGCATTAGTAGTATTCCCATTAACCAAACACCCAGATATTCACACCATTGAACAGCTTAGCATAACACATGCATACTTGAACAGGCAATACACAGTCCAACAACATGTAGGTTGATTGATGGCATCAGGCCAATCAGGTTTGGATGTATGAACAGGCAGATGCATCAATGCCTGACATGCAAATATTTATGACCCAACAGGACAAATGTCCAGGGGTGTTAATTGTGATTGCACATGGCCAATTTCACGTGGAATGGATTATATGTGGTTATAGGGTGGGGTGAAGAAAATATTATTAACACCTTCAATACCAATACATATGCTGTACATTTCTAATAGCTACAGATATATACACACTACTGTTCTAACTACAGTTTCCTCTATGATAACTATTTCAATTTGGTGATAGGACTGTTACTGCTACATCAATATACATTTTATTGTTATTCATACATCATTCATATCTGGCTTTGTCTTTCAGCTACATCATCCTGCTACATTTGCTTTATATAGCTATAGACAACTGTGGATGTTTGATATTTCAGTCAATCATACTATTCAAGCATATTGCAGACTGGAGAGCAACATATCCAGATTTTGGGATACATTCCAGCTGCAGCAGCACTTTGGACACATTTCGCAGTTTGGTTCTCACTTCTGTCACATTCATTTCCTATTCTGTACTGACTGCAGTATACTTTATTCAGGGTTTCTTACTACTTTATTGGCGGATTCATAACTTTTTCACACTCTCTCACTTGTTTTCACTTTTACTATTCAGGGATGGTACTTACTTCTAGCTTTATTGACATGTTTTACCTGGTAGTTACTTGCAATCCTTCCAGTAGTCTCTCACTTCTGTCATGTTTCAGTACATATCAACAGGGATATATTTCACACGTGATTTGTTTCATCTTCTGCAGCTGTACTTTCAGCCTGCTGCAGGTTGTGTACTATTATATTACAGGTGGGGCATCTTATTTCAGACTTTATTTCAGACATTTTCATTTTTCTGTTTGGATTACAGACTGCAACACACTTTTCTTAATCACAATACTTGCAAACACTTCTTACACTGTTAGTTGCACATATTTTATTTACTTAGTGACTACACTGCACTCTTTGCTAACTGGTCATACTTTGATATTTCTTTACAGTTACTGGAGTGGATTACTGACCTGCCTGAGTTGGCGCAACCGCACCAGCCTATCGCCATAGGCTCTGGGCGGCTTTGCAGAACGGACACCTGCAGCTGTAATATAAAATGAAGTAATATTGGAATACACATCTCCATAAAATCATCTAATTTAATTTCTTACATACATAATTAAATGTAACTTACCCAGTAGTGGGGCTTGGGCATTTGCCGGGCCTCCTGAATCCAAAGGTTCAATTGGTCCTGCTTATGGCGCCTCTTCAGGTCTGCATGGTGGTGATGGACCTGCTCACCAGTCCTTGGAATCCCTGTGGCACTGGTGAGATCATGAGCCAACCGTCCTCACCCTCAGCCCTATATGCGCCCCACAGGACCTGGCCCTGCATGAGTTGGGCCTCATGATTGTGGACCAGGGAGCCAGACCATGTATTTGGACCTCAACGCCCCACCTCTGTGCTCAAAAGCAACTACCCCTCACCTACACCTGACATTCTGGCTTGCAAGTCAGTTCTCCTACAATCATTTATGCTGTGTATTCTCGCCTATGGGGCTTGATATATGCCAAGCTTTTTCCGTGACGCTATTTATCTGTGATTGGCCATTTTGGAATTGTATCCACTTCCACAAAACCTGCTTATGTCATGCTGCTCCACTTTCCTATTCATTCCTATATATCTGCTATTACTGCATTTGAGTACAGCTGTCGTGGCTTAGTGGTTCAGCATTTGACGATGGTGCATGGTGTCCTGGGTTCGAACCTGTGCCACTGCTTTTTATATTTTATGACCGTCTAGACAGTCATAGGGGTGTGTCTGTGTAAAGGCAGTTTTGCTACAGCCAGCTCCAACATTGCCCACCAGTTAGCTTGTTAGCACAGTGCACAGCCCGGCCGCAGCCCGAATGGGTGCACTGGTTCATGCGCTCATTTGGCTGTCAGCACGCATATTACGCCAGCTCAGCTAGGGTCACACAGTTTCAGCATGTGAAACCACTGCTCAGCTATGAAGTGCACTCATTTTGCACTTGTTAAATTTCTATCAGCTTAAGGGCTACGCCATTTTTCCACCTGTTAAACGCACTGCTCAGCTACAGGCAGATGCACTCACCTGGTTAAACTGTAGCCTCAAATATAGGCACATCTGGCATTTTCTATTGTTTTGTTACCTCACATTTCTTCAAAAAATAAATGGACTATTTCATTACATTTTACATAACTTGTGGATTTTATATATAGTACATTTAAGTCAGGGACTTGTTTAGTGCTTATTTTACTAAAAAATTGATGTTGTGGGGCTTGAACCATGGATGCTTGCTCTTCAGCCGACGCTTCTCTGGTCACACGCTTATTGCTTTTTGGCTTACTTTGCATATTTAGTTCTTATATGCTTTCCACTGACTACTAATCACGTGGCTGCCGCCACGTGGCACGCCCACGCAAACGAAAGGCTTTAAGATTTCACGGGCAAACATCTTTACAATTTAAAAAAAATGATAAGATGTTCATTTGTAAATTTTATGTTCGTAGTCTGTGGGGGCATGTGTTGTGTTGGGTTTATTCACATTTCCAAGGACTCTGTCATGGGTGTTTACTTTGGGCACTTTTACCGTGGGGGCGTGTTCGCGCTGCAGGGCTCGGCCCGCGGACACGCCCCTACTGTCTTACATGGACCGGTTAGCCTTAGGTGTGATTCAGCATGCTCTCATGAATATGCAGACCATGCTGACATCACTCCGTTTAACTGCAGCCTCCGTGTAAGAGTTATAACTCTTAGACGGAGGCTTCGTGAATCCTGCCCAGTGTATGTAGAGAGTGCCATAAATGTAGATTGCACAGCACATAAAAATAATATGCAAACACAACATATGTAGAGAGTGGCATAAATGTAGACTGCACAGCACATAAAAATAATATGCAAACACAACATATGTAGAGAGTGCCATCAATGTAAAATGCACAGATCAAAAACATAATATGCAAACACAACATATGTAGAGAGTGCAATAAATGTAGACTGCACAGAACATAAAAATAATATGCAAACACAACATATGTAGAGAGTGCCATTTATGCAGGCTGCACAGCACATAAAAATAATATGCAAACACAACATATGTAGAGAGTGCCATAAATGTAAAATGCACAGCAGAAAAACATAATATGCAAACACAACATATGTAGAGAGTGCCATAAATGTAAAATGCCCAGCATATACAAATAATATGCAAACACAACATATGTAGAAAGTGCCATCAATGAAAAATGCACAGTTCAAAAACATAATATGCAAACACAACATATGTAGAGAATGCCATAAATGTAGACTGCACAGCACATAAAAATAATATGCAAACACAACATATGTAGAGAGTCCCATAAATGTAGACTGCACAGCACATAAAAATAATATGCAAACACAACGTATGTAGAGAGTGCCATAAATGTAGAATGCACAGCACAAAAACATAATATGCAAACACAACATATGTAGAGAGTGCCATAAATGTAGGCTGCACAGCACATAAAAATAATATGCAAACACAACATATGTAGAGTGCCGTAAATGTAGGATGCACAGCACAAAAACATAATATGCAAACACAACATATGTAGATAGTGCCATAAATGTAGGCTGCACAGCACATAAAAATAATATGCAAACACAACATATGTAGAGAGTGCCATAAATGTAGAATGCACAGCACAAAAACATGATATGCAAATACAACATAGGTAGAGAGTGCATTAAATGTAGGCTGCACAGCACATAAAAATAATATGCAAACGCAACATATGTAGAGAGTGCCATAAATGTAGGCTGCACAGCACAAAAACATAATATGCAAACACAACATATGTAGAGAGTGCCATATGGGAATGTAGAATACAGTACAAAAACATAATATGCAAACACAACATATGTAGAGAGTGCTATAACAAAATGTACAGCACAAAAACATAATATGCAAACACAATATAAGGGGAAAGAGTGCTATAAATGTAGAATGCACAGCACAAAACATAATATGCAAACACAACATATGTAGAGAGTGCCACAAATGTAGAATGCAGAGTCATAAAACATAATATGCAAACACAATCTATGTAGAGAGTGCTACAATGAATGCAGAGTACAAAACATAATATGTAAACACACCTATGAGAGTTACAATGTAGAATGCACAGCTTCATAAACATAATATGCAAACACAACCATACGTAGAGAGAAGTGCCAGACATGACTGCACAGCACAAAAAATAATATGCAAAACACAACATATGTAGAGAGTGCCA
>NC_056746.1:1417175289-1417255693 GCF_019279795.1 Protopterus annectens | reverse complement strand
AAGATGTAGACTGCACAGCACATAAAAATAATATGCAAACACAACATATGTAGAGAGTGCCATAAATGTAGACTGCACAGCACATAAAAATAATATGCAAACACAACATATGTAGAGAGTGCCATAAATGTAGACTGCACAGCACATAAAAATAATATGCAAACACAACATATGTAGAGAGTGCCATAAATGTAGACTGCACAGCACATAAAAATAATATGCAAACACAACATATGTAGAGTGCCATAAATGTAGACTGCACAGCACATAAAAATAATATGCAAACACAACATATGTAGAGAGTGCCATAAATGTAGACTGCACAGCACATAAAAATAATATGCAAACACAACATATGTAGAGAGTGCCATAAATGTAGACTGCACAGCACATAAAAATAATATGCAAACACAACATATGTAGAGAGTGCCATAAATGTAGACTGCACAGCACATAAAAATAATATGCAAACACAACATATGTAGAGTGCCATAAATGTAGACTGCACAGCACATAAAAATAATATGCAAACACAACATATGTAGAGAGTGCCATAAATGTAGACTGCACAGCACATAAAAATAATATGCAAACACAACATATGTAGAGAGTGCCATAAATGTAGACTGCACAGCACATAAAAATAATATGCAAACACAACATATGTAGAGAGTGCCATAAATGTAGACTGCACAGCACATAAAAATAATATGCAAACACAACATATGTAGAGAGTGCCATAAATGTAGACTGCACAGCACATAAAAATAATATGCAAACACAACATATGTAGAGAGTGCCATAAATGTAGACTGCACAGCACATAAAAATAATATGCAAACACAACATATGTAGAGAGTGCCATAAATGTAGACTGCACAGCACATAAAAATAATATGCAAACACAACATATGTAGAGAGTGCCATAAATGTAGACTGCACAGCACATAAAAATAATATGCAAACACAACATATGTAGAGAGTGCCATAAATGTAGAATGCACAGCACATAAAAATAATATGCAAACACAACATATGTAGAGTGCCATAAATGTAGACTGCACAGCACATAAAAATAATATGCAAACACAACATATGTAGAGAGTGCCATAAATGTAGACTGCACAGCACATAAAAATAATATGCAAACACAACATATGTAGAGAGTGCCATAAATGTAGACTGCACAGCACATAAAAATAATATGCAAACACAACATATGTAGAGAGTGCCATAAATGTAGACTGCACAGCACATAAAAATAATATGCAAACACAACATATGTAGAGAGTGCCATAAATGTAGAATGCACAGCACATAAAAATAATATGCAAACACAACATATGTAGAGAGTGCCATAAATGTAGACTGCACAGCACATAAAAATAATATGCAAACACAACATATGTAGAGAGTGCCATAAATGTAGACTGCACAGCACATAAAAATAATATGCAAACACAACATATGTAGAGAGTGCCATAAATGTAGACTGCACAGCACATAAAAATAATATGCAAACACAACATATGTAGAGAGTGCCATAAATGTAGAATGCACAGCACATAAAAATAATATGCAAACACAACATATGTAGAGAGTGCCATAAATGTAGAATGCACAGCACAAAAATAATATGCAAACACAACATATGTAGAGAGTGCCATAAATGTAGACTGCACAGCACATAAAAATAATATGCAAACACAACATATGTAGAGAGTGCCATAAATGTAGACTGCACAGCACATAAAATAATATGCAAACAACATATGTAGAGAGTGCCATAAATGTAGAATGCACAGCACATAAAAATAATATGCAAACACAACATATGTAGAGAGTGCCATAAATGTAGAATGCACAGCACATAAAAATAATATGCAAACACAACATATGTAGAGAGTGCCATAAATGTAGACTGCACAGCACATAAAAATAATATGCAAACACAACATATGTAGAGAGTGCCATAAATGTAGACTGCACAGCACATAAAAATAATATGCAAACACAACATATGTAGAGAGTGCCATAAATGTAAAATGCACAGCACAAAAACATAATATGCAAACACAACATATGTAGAGAGTGCCATAAATGTAGACTGCACAGCACATAAAAATAATATGCAAACACAACATATGTAGAGAGTGCCATAAATGTAGAATGCACAGCACATAAAAATAATATGCAAACACAACATATGTAGAGAGTGCCATAAATGTAGACTGCACAGCACATAAAAATAATATGCAAACACAACATATGTAGAGAGTGCCATAAATGTAGACTGCACAGCACATAAAAATAATATGCAAACACAACATATGTAGAGAGTGCCATAAATGTAGACTGCACAGCACATAAAAATAATATGCAAACACAACATATGTAGAGAGTGCCATAAATGTAGACTGCACAGCACATAAAAATAATATGCAAACACAACATATGTAGAGAGTGCCATAAATGTAGACTGCACAGCACATAAAAATAATATGCAAACACAACATATGTAGAGAGTGCCATAAATGTAGACTGCACAGCACATAAAAATAATATGCAAACACAACATATGTAGAGAGTGCCATAAATGTAGACTGCACAGCACATAAAAATAATATGCAAACACAACATATGTAGAGAGTGCCATAAATGTAGACTGCACAGCACATAAAAATAATATGCAAACACAACATATGTAGAGAGTGCCATAAATGTAGACTGCACAGCACATAAAAATAATATGCAAACACAACATATGTAGAGAGTGCCATAAATGTAGACTGCACAGCACATAAAAATAATATGCAAACACAACATATGTAGAGAGTGCCATAAATGTAGACTGCACAGCACATAAAAATAATATGCAAACACAACATATGTAGAGAGTGCCATAAATGTAGACTGCACAGCACATAAAAATAATATGCAAACACAACATATGTAGAGAGTGCCATAAATGTAGACTGCACAGCACATAAAAATAATATGCAAACACAACATATGTAGAGAGTGCCATAAATGTAGACTGCACAGCACATAAAAATAATATGCAAACACAACATATGTAGAGAGTGCCATAAATGTAGACTGCACAGCACATAAAAATAATATGCAAACACAACATATGTAGAGAGTGCCATAAATGTAGACTGCACAGCACATAAAAATAATATGCAAACACAACATATGTAGAGAGTGCCATAAATGTAGACTGCACAGCACATAAAATAATATGCAAACACAACATATGTAGAGAGTGCCATAAATGTAGACTGCACAGCACATAAAAATAATATGCAAACACAACATATGTAGAGAGTGCCATAAATGTAGACTGCACAGCACATAAAAATAATATGCAAACACAACATATGTAGAGAGTGCCATAAATGTAGACTGCACAGCACATAAAAATAATATGCAAACACAACATATGTAGAGAGTGCCATAAATGTAGACTGCACAGCACATAAAAATAATATGCAAACACAACATATGTAGAGAGTGCCATAAATGTAGACTGCACAGCACATAAAAATAATATGCAAACACAACATATGTAGAGTGCCATAAATGTAGACTGCACAGCACATAAAAATAATATGCAAACACAACATATGTAGAGAGTGCCATAAATGTAGACTGCACAGCACATAAAAATAATATGCAAACACAACATATGTAGAGAGTGCCATAAATGTAGACTGCACAGCACATAAAAATAATATGCAAACACAACATATGTAGAGAGTGCCATAAATGTAGACTGCACAGCACATAAAAATAATATGCAAACACAACATATGTAGAGTGCCATTAATGTAGAATGCACAGCACATAAAAAAATATGCAAAGACAACATATGTAGAGAGTGCCATAAATGTAGACTGCACAGCACATAAAAATAATATGCAAACACAACATATGTAGAGAGTGCCATAAATGTAGACTGCACAGCACATAAAAATAATATGCAAACACAACATATGTAGAGAGTGCCATAAATGTAGACTGCACAGCACATAAAAATAATATGCAAACACAACATATGTAGAGAGTGCCATAAATGTAGACTGCACAGCACATAAAAATAATATGCAAACACAACATATGTAGAGAGTGCCATAAATGTAGACTGCACAGCACATAAAAATAATATGCAAACACAACATATGTAGAGAGTGCCATAAATGTAGACTGCACAGCACATAAAAATAATATGCAAACACAACATATGTAGAGAGTGCCATAAATGTAGACTGCACAGCACATAAAAATAATATGCAAACACAACATATGTAGAGAGTGCCATAAATGTAGACTGCACAGCACATAAAAATAATATGCAAACACAACATATGTAGAGAGTGCCATAAATGTAGACTGCACAGCACATAAAAATAATATGCAAACACAACATATGTAGAGTGCCATAAATGTAGACTGCACAGCACATAAAAATAATATGCAAACACAACATATGTAGAGAGTGCCATAAATGTAGACTGCACAGCACATAAAAATAATATGCAAACACAACATATGTAGAGAGTGCCATAAATGTAGACTGCACAGCACATAAAAATAATATGCAAACACAACATATGTAGAGAGTGCCATAAATGTAGACTGCACAGCACATAAAATAATATGCAAACACAACATATGTAGAGAGTGCCATAAATGTAGACTGCACAGCACATAAAAATAATATGCAAACACAACATATGTAGAGTGCCATAAATGTAGACTGCACAGCACATAAAAATAATATGCAAACACAACATATGTAGAGAGTGCCATAAATGTAGACTGCACAGCACATAAAAATAATATGCAAACACAACATATGTAGAGAGTGCCATAAATGTAGACTGCACAGCACATAAAAATAATATGCAAACACAACATATGTAGAGTGCCATAAATGTAGACTGCACAGCACATAAAAATAATATGCAAACACAACATATGTAGAGAGTGCCATAAATGTAGACTGCACAGCACATAAAAATAATATGCAAACACAACATATGTAGAGAGTGCCATAAATGTAGACTGCACAGCACATAAAAATAATATGCAAACACAACATATGTAGAGAGTGCCATAAATGTAGACTGCACAGCACATAAAATAATATGCAAACACAACATATGTAGAGAGTGCCATAAATGTAGACTGCACAGCACATAAAAATAATATGCAAACACAACATATGTAGAGAGTGCCATAAATGTAGACTGCACAGCACATAAAAATAATATGCAAACACAACATATGTAGAGAGTGCCATAAATGTAGACTGCACAGCACATAAAAATAATATGCAAACACAACATATGTAGAGAGTGCCATAAATGTAGACTGCACAGCACATAAAAATAATATGCAAACACAACATATGTAGAGAGTGCCATAAATGTAGACTGCACAGCACATAAAAATAATATGCAAACACAACATATGTAGAGAGTGCCATAAATGTAGACTGCACAGCACATAAAAATAATATGCAAACACAACATATGTAGAGAGTGCCATAAATGTAGACTGCACAGCACATAAAAATAATATGCAAACACAACATATGTAGAGAGTGCCATAAATGTAGACTGCACAGCACATAAAAATAATATGCAAACACAACATATGTAGAGAGTGCCATAAATGTAGACTGCACAGCACATAAAAATAATATGCAAACACAACATATGTAGAGAGTGCCATAAATGTAGACTGCACAGCACATAAAAATAATATGCAAACACAACATATGTAGAGAGTGCCATAAATGTAGACTGCACAGCACATAAAATAATATGCAAACACAACATATGTAGAGAGTGCCATAAATGTAGACTGCACAGCACATAAAATAATATGCAAACACAACATATGTAGAGAGTGCCATAAATGTAGACTGCACAGCACATAAAAATAATATGCAAACACAACATATGTAGAGAGTGCCATAAATGTAGACTGCACAGCACATAAAAATAATATGCAAACACAACATATGTAGAGAGTGCCATAAATGTAGACTGCACAGCACATAAAAATAATATGCAAACACAACATATGTAGAGAGTGCCATAAATGTAGACTGCACAGCACAAAAATAATATGCAAACACAACATATGTAGAGAGTGCCATAAATGTAGACTGCACAGCACATAAAAATAATATGCAAACACAACATATGTAGAGAGTGCCATAAATGTAGACTGCACAGCACATAAAAATAATATGCAAACACAACATATGTAGAGAGTGCCATAAATGTAGACTGCACAGCACATAAAAATAATATGCAAACACAACATATGTAGAGAGTGCCATAAATGTAGACTGCACAGCACATAAAAATAATATG
Source organism: Protopterus annectens (assembly GCF_019279795.1). Taxonomy (NCBI): domain Eukaryota; kingdom Metazoa; phylum Chordata; order Ceratodontiformes; family Protopteridae; genus Protopterus; species Protopterus annectens. The sequence goes on along the minus strand of NC_056746.1, from coordinate 1,417,249,301 downwards.
CAAACACAACATATGTAGAGAGTGCCATAAATGTAGAATGCACAGCACATAAAAATAATATGCAAACACAACATATGTAGAGAGTGCCATAAATGTAGACTGCACAGCACATAAACATAATATGCAAACACAACATATGTAGAGAGTGCCATAAATGTAGACTGCACAGCACATAAAAATAATATGCAAACACAACATATGTAGAGAGTGCCATAAATGTAGACTGCACAGCACATAAACATAATATGCAAACACAACATATGTAGAGAGTGCCATAAATGTAAAATGCACAGCACAAAAACATAATATGCAAACACAACATATGTAGAGAGTGCCATAAATGTAGACTGCACAGCACATAAAAATAATATGCAAACACAACATATGTAGAGTGCCATAAATGTAGACTGCACAGCACATAAAAATAATATGCAAACACAACATATGTAGAGAGTGCCATAAATGTAGACTGCACATAAAAATAATATGCAAACACAACATATGTAGAGAGTGCCATAAATGTAGACTGCACAGCACATAAAAATAATATGCAAACACAACATATGTAGAGAGTGCCATAAATGTAGACTGCACAGCACATAAACATAATATGCAAACACAACATATGTAGAGAGTGCCATAAATGTAGACTGCACAGCACATAAAAATAATATGCAAACACAACATATGTAGAGAGTGCCATAAATGTAGACTGCACAGCACATAAAAATAATATGCAAACACAACATATGTAGAGAGTGCCATAAATGTAGACTGCACAGCACATAAAAATAATATGCAAACACAACATATGTAGAGAGTGCCATAAATGTAGACTGCACAGCACATAAAAATAATATGCAAACACAACATATGTAGAGAGTGCCATAAATGTAGACTGCACAGCACATAAAAATAATATGCAAACACAACATATGTAGAGTGCCATAAATGTAGACTGCACAGCACATAAAAATAATATGCAAACACAACATATGTAGAGAGTGCCATAAATGTAGACTGCACAGCACATAAAAATAATATGCAAACACAACATATGTAGAGAGTGCCATAAATGTAGACTGCACAGCACATAAAAATAATATGCAAACACAACATATGTAGAGAGTGCCATAAATGTAGACTGCACAGCACATAAAAATAATATGCAAACACAACATATGTAGAGAGTGCCATAAATGTAGACTGCACAGCACATAAAAATAATATGCAAACACAACATATGTAGAGAGTGCCATAAATGTAGACTGCACAGCACATAAAAATAATATGCAAACACAACATATGTAGAGAGTGCCATAAATGTAGACTGCACAGCACATAAAAATAATATGCAAACACAACATATGTAGAGAGTGCCATAAATGTAGACTGCACAGCACATAAAAATAATATGCAAACACAACATATGTAGAGAGTGCCATAAATGTAGACTGCACAGCACAAAAACATAATATGCAAACACAACATATGTAGAGAGTGCCATAAATGTAGACTGCACAGCACATAAACATAATATGCAAACACAACATATGTAGAGAGTGCCATAAATGTAGACTGCACAGCACATAAAAATAATATGCAAACACAACATATGTAGAGAGTGCCATAAATGTAGACTGCACAGCACATAAAAATAATATGCAAACACAACATATGTAGAGAGTGCCATAAATGTAGACTGCACAGCACATAAAAATAATATGCAAACACAACATATGTAGAGAGTGCCATAAATGTAAAATGCACAGCAGAAAAACATAATATGCAAACACAACATATGTAGAGAGTGCCATAAATGTAGAATGCACAGCACAAAAACATAATATGCAAACACAACATATGTAGAGAGTGCCATAAATGTAAAATGCACAGCACAAAAACATAATATGCAAACACAACATATGTAGAGAGTGCCATAAATGTAGACTGCACAGCACATAAAAATAATATGCAAACACAACATATGTAGAGAGTGCCATAAATGTAGAATGCACAGCACAAAACATAATATGCAAACACAACATATGTAGAGAGTGCCATAAATGTAGAATGCACAGCACATAAAAATAATATGCAAACACAACATATGTAGAGAGTGCCATAAATGTAGAATGCACAGCACATAAACATAATATGCAAACACAACATATGTAGAGAGTGCCATAAATGTAGAATGCACAGCACAAAAACATAATATGCAAACACAACATATGTAGAGAGTGCCATAAATGTAGAATGCAGAGCACAAAAACATAATATGCAAACACAACCTATGTAGAGAGTGCCATAAATGTAGAATGCATAGCTCATAAACATAATATGCAACCACAACCTACGTAGAAAGTGCCAGAAATGTAGACTGCACAGCACATAAAAATAATATGCAAACACAACATATGTAGAGAGTGCCATACATGTAGAATGCACAGCACAAAAACATAATATGCAAATGCAAAGTATGTAGAGAGTGCCATAAATGTAGAATGCACAGCACAAGAACATAATATGCAAATACAAAGTATGTGGAGAGTGCCAAAAATGTAGAATGCACAGCACAAGAACATAATATGCAAATGCAAAGTATGTAGAGAGTGCCATAACTGTAGAATACACAGCACAAAAACATAACATGCAAATACGATATATGTAGAGAGTGCATAAGTGTAGAATGCACAGCATAAAAACAATGTCAGAAAGATGGCATGATGTAATATGTAAGATTAGGTCATCATTACTGTCATTTACTGTCATGCCATTGCTGGCATAATGCTGTGACATAGACAGAGACTGAGAACAAACAAAGAAAAACACAGGAGATTGTTGGGGACAAAAGAAAGAGAAGGGCAGTTAGCAAACAATATTGGTAGGGTAATGGTGCATTATACAAGTAATGGTAAACAGCATATTAAACAGCACAGTACAATCTAGTAAATGGAGTCAAACATCAAATACATTAACCAATGAGCTTGGGCTGCAAATCTAAACTGTAGAAACAGAATTCAAAACGCTGTGGTTTGGGTAACTGCTGTATAGAGCCCTGCATGTACTAGGACTCTATAGAAAGCTTGCAGGCATGCAGCTGTATCAAATGGAGCAAAACAGTGGCTAGCATTGTACAAAAGCAGAGAAACAGACGTGAGTCGTCCGCAATGAACACTGATGCATATATGTCACTGGCGACACTGAATATTTATACCATAACAGAACATAACTTGGCTACTGTTACTGTAGGACATAACTGGGGATAAGTGAACAACATAGCACACAACATATAAAGCTCCAAACTTAAGAAAGGGCACATAAGCCATAATCATTATTCTGCACTATGAATGTGGCACACATAATGTGCAAAAATGTCTGCTGTTAACTTGTCAGTGTATCAGGTGATGTATCCCTAGTGTTGGCTCTGCATAGTGCATGCTGTAAACATGACACAGGCCTGGAGTTACAGACATGTACTTCACTAATGCTGGCTTTACCCATCCTGATGTAGTGCAACACAAGCGGTGTGAAGTGTTGTGCCATGAAAGGATGCAAAGCAAGCAGAAGCATCAATGTTTGTGTCTTTCGGCTTTTCCCAGTTAGGGGTCGCCACAGCAGAACTCCGGTCCGCTAATGATTGGTAGTGGATTTTTACATACCGGGTTACCAGCTCTGATGCACAACCTTCAACGAAGGCACGCCCCATTCACATATGCCTCCACACAGAAGACGCTCTAGCTGAGAATCGAATGGGACAACGTCTTGCTATGAGGCAACAACGCTACCACAGCACCACCACCGCAGTAAGCAGAAGCACCAATGAGGGAAGCAATAGAAATTAAGCACACATCTGTTTTGGACACTCAACATTCAGGTAACTATTCAGGTGCAGTTGGAGATGTATATTAGCAGTGAGACCCTCATTCCATAGGACACATTCATTACCACACTGATGCTGCCAAACTTCCTGTTCAACCATAGGTGTGATAGTTTGCAAAAGACCTGTGTGCTAAGATGGCCTTTACTGTGACTTAGCAAAAAAAAGGCTAAGTACCTGAAAGATTGCATGTCATTCATTAAAAGATTAAGGAATACTTTCATGATCCCTCTACTTCACAAGGGTGACAATGTTCTTCTGGGCCTTCACAATGCAATCCAGGCTGTCTAAGGACAGGCTGTATAACTGATATATGCATTAATAGAGCTCAAAAGGCCCAGTCCCTTAACATATCACCTGATGACTGCTGTCAGTCCCTACCACCCTGCCAGCACAACAGACAACAGTGGACAGCCATGCTTACTCCTACAGCACCTCTTTCACAACTGGAGGATATATTGGTAGTGCAGTGACTTGTAGAAACACAAAGGAAAGCATCTTTTTCTAGGCATCCTTGTAACTTCTTCTGAAAAACAACTGGTGCAAATGGCATAGGGATCGGTGGTGTAATATGTATATGCACAGTAATGGATGCATGCTAGCTATGTATCTAATCACATCCACTCTTGCTTGCTTATACTACTAACCCATTCCTTACAGAACACCCCCTTGAATTACCCAGATTCTTTTATAATTCACCCCTATAATACTTCTGCACAAGTGCAGTTGCATTGACCCTAACTCTGGCTCACCTCTTTCATCTTTTGAATTGATTAACACCCATAGTATCAAGAGCAAAACAGACCAGTTAAACATCTTTTTTACCCTCAACCACCCTGACCTCATAGCTATAACAGAATCTTGTCTCAAACCACCTGATACTTCCATCCACCCATTCTTCCATGAGTACAAGTATTATCTTGATGGGAGATCTGATTCAACACTGGACAGTGGAACACTACTGTTTAAAATCTGAGATAAATGTCTACTTCTTAGCTCAAAGTAACACTACCTGAGACTCTTTTCCTAACTAGCTACTTCTCCAAGTCCCCTCATTTAGCAACTTTCCCATGCATCTGGCTGTCACTTATTTCACCTCCCTCCTCCTCCTCCCTCCTTAGCCATATCCAAAACCCTTCTGCTTGAGCTTACCTCCTCAATAAAAAAAAAAATCTTTAAAAACTTCATCCTATTAGGTGGCTTCAATATCAACCTTCTTGGCCCTAATCAAAACAATATCTTGAAAGTCCGTAATGATTTCATACTTACACAGATGGTTACCACCAGTCAAACCCTAACTGTTCTCATCACTCACTCACTTCTTGATGTTATTGTTATTAATAATCCTGACATTATTTCAGAAATTGTCATTTACCCCTTTCCTTCAGTATTCATTGTCCAATCAGCTTCAATACATCTCACTGCATAAAAAATTCCTTCCTTACTTCATATCTTTCTAGAACAAATCCAATCCAGCATTCTCAAACAAAAAAGACAATTCTAGCTTCATTAAACTGGTCTCCTATTCTCTCTTCCACTGACTAACCCCCTGTAGCATTCAACTCACTCAAAATCTCACTAACCTCCAGGACATACTGTTTCGTAAAATCACATGGCTCTAAAGAGGTAATCAGGTGATAAAAGCCACATTATAAAAAAGCATCAGCCATCCCTTCTTAACTCACCTAAAAAAATTCTGGACAGAAGTCAACCTCCTAAGATGCTGCACTAATCCAGCTAAAACCCACTGCCCTTCATCTCACCTCACAGCCCCTGATTTCATCCTCCACTTCAGTACACTTCTCATCCCTGATTTCATATAAACTCCTCCTCTGCCTCTAGCATTTCTCCTTCCTCTTATATTCCCACTTTCCATTTCAAAGCAAGCAAAGCTAAACATGTGGTACCACTACCTGAAGAACTAAAAACTGACACACCTGATGGTCCTGACAATTTTCTCCCATGGTTCTTATTCCTATGTAAGGACTTTATAGTCTCTCCCCACCACTTCTTCACATTTATAATCTCTGCATAACTCAAGACATCATGCCTCATACCTGGAAAACTGCCATTGTTAAACCGGTCCTCCCCAAAAAACTAACCCATCTCATGTAATTGACTTCTGTCCCATATCTGCTCTTCCCACATATGGTAAAATCCTTGAGGAATTAGTTTACAATGAACTCCCCCAATACATCTCCCAAAATTAGTGACTATCCTCAAAGCAGCATGGCATTTGGAACAGTAGGAGCACTTATGATGTACTCTGAATACTTACTGATAACATTCTCTTGGCTATGGACAAAGGCCTCCTTACTGGAGCCTTCTTTACTGACCTCATAGTTCCACTGATTAAATATTATCTTTCCAATTGGTACTGCAGAGTTCCACAGGGTCCCTTTTTAGCTCTCTCTTTGTTTTTCCTTTTTATTAATAAACTATCATAAAACTTCCCTCACCTCCTTATTTTAGTTTAAGCTGATGTCATTGTTTTATTTCACACAAATCTGACCTCCTTCCTTGGCTATACAGCAACAACTGCAAGCTAACTTCCTTTCTATTATTCAGTGGGTTAATAACAAAAAGATAATTCTAAACACTTCCAAAACTAAATCAATGCTGTTTGGTACCGCCATAAAAATGGCAGAATAACCCTCAGTCTCTTCTTATCCATGACCATATTGACAACCCTGTTGATCAAGTCATCTCCTTCAAATACCTTGGTACATTGCTTGATCCCACACTGAACTTTCACCTTCACCTAGAACAAATACAGAAGAAAATAAATTCCCTCTTATTTTGGTCCTATAAAAATTTCCACTTGTCTCTCCAGACCAACCAGGAATGCAATAGGGAAAGGCATTCTAGCTTTGTATATGGGCTTCCATTGGTTATAGCAGTATCCAAGGAAAACACATCCACCATACAAACTATGAACAACTATATCTTCTGGTTCATTACCCTCTCCCCTAGAAATGAGCATAATTGTGTCAGGCTTAATAAAATAAATTGGCTACCTGTGAACAATGTGCAAACCTGATTATTGGATCCCAACTCTACAAGCTCCTCAGTAAACACTCCTGTCCTTCCCTTCTCTCCAACCTCTTCAGATGACCACCCCCATTTACAATCTAAGAAGTTTTAATCCCTCTGGTCAACTTCTTTAATGTCCCAGAGCCAGGCTTCACTGCACAAACCATCATACCTCTCAACTGTCTCTGATTTTAACTCAATCTTTAGTTCTGCCCCTCTTAATCCCTGCTAAAACTAGTGACATTCAGAGGAAAGATGGTGAATTACACTTAATGAATAATGACAGCAATCAAGAGTTATAGATTTCTTTTACTTCAGAAAATGTGTATTAATGCACATGCTCTGGTTCTGTCAATGTCTCAAGTTAATAGCCCTAATATTTTACGTGTCCCTGATTTTTTTCTGGATTTGTCCCTGATTCTGTTGAAATTTGTCTCTTACTGGTTGAGAGCTAGGCTTACCATGCCTTCTCCATCCTAGGCCCCAAACTATGGGAATCGCTCCCTACTAATCTTAAAAATCTCACTTCATGCTCCTCATTCCATACTCTGCTTAAAGATCATCTCACATTTCACTGAATTTGTAAATGCTTTCTCTCTGAACTCATCACTTAATCCCCACAGTCCTCCTCACCAGACAGGTACCTTTGTCTTTTTGTTTCCCTATACTAATATGTGACATCTCTTCCACCTTGTGTGTGTGTGTGTGTGTGTGTGTGTGTGTGTGTGTGTGTGTGTGTGTGTGTGTGTGTGTGTGTGTGTGTGTGTGTATATATATATATATATATATATATATATGTATGTATATATATATATATATATATATATATATATATATATATATATGTGTATATATATATATATATATATATATATATATATATATTGTATATAGTTACATTTCTGTGTACTCTCACCTTACGTTTGCTATGACTTACACTCTGTACTCTATCGCTAGTTTATCCTATTCTACTTCCCTCCTTACTCTAACCACCTCTTCCTCTAGTCCCTTATACTGTGTAATTTGTTATTATTACTGTTATTGATTCATTGCTATCTTCACAAAACATTTTGTTTGCATTTATAATATTTTGTTATCTTGCTTGTCTCCTGTCATTTATATTTGTTTGGGATGAGGCTGAAATACATCCATTTGGATGAGTGCTCTACCCCGGTTACCAAACTGAATAAATAAAAATAAATAAATGAAATATTTGCCAGCATTGTGTTTAGTGAGATGTGTTTTAAACAAATTATTGAACAAACTAATTTGTTCAATATGCTTTAAGTCTTAAGGAATGCTGTTAGATATGGCAGGAACAATTTTAGAGGAATTTCTTTCACAGAAAAAATGAAAGAAGGCCCAAACAGTTGCTGTCTGTCACTGTATGTTTAGCTTCTAATTTTTGTCTTACTTGCAAACACATTGGAAGCGTTTGTGGATCCAGATGACTGCTGATGCCAACTCTATCACTGATCATGCACAGACATTGCAAGCCTGCAAAGGATGGCTCATGGAGTGCCACAATATGGCATTATGCATTTTCACTCACTGCATAGGCACTATATATGAACTTAACTATTACTCACCACTCATGTCAAATAAGGGGTTCTTATCTTCTCTGGGTACACAGTGCTCTTTGGATAACATTCTTGGAGGACAGTACAAATTTTTACTTGTTTATTTTAAGGAATATAACTGCCTACATTTGTAAGCATATATTTGTATATACACACACATACACACACACACACACACACACACACACACACACACACACACACACACACACACACAGTGGATATAAAAAGTTTACACACTCCTGTTAAAATGCCACGTTTTTGTGATATAAAAAATGACACCACAATAAACCATGTCAAAACCTTAATGTGACCTATAACCTGTACAATTCAATTGAAAAACAAACAAATCTGTTAGGGAAAAAAATATAAAAAATAAAAAGCGTACAATAAGCTGGTTGCTGGTTGCATAAGTGTGCACACCCTTAAACTAATACTTTGTTGAAGCCCCTTTTGGTTTAATTACAGCATTCAGTCTTCCTGGTTAGGAGTCTATCAGCATGGCACATCTTGACTTGGCAGTATTTGCCCACTCTTCCTTGCAAAAGTGCTCCAAATCTGTCAGATTGCGAGGTCATCTCTTGTGTACAGCCCTCTTCAGGTCACCACACAGATTTTCTATTGGATTTAGGTCTGGGCTCTGGCTGGGCCTTTCCAAAACTTTAATTTTCTTCTGGTGAAGCCATTCTTTTGTTGATTTGGATGTATGCTTGAGGTCATTATCATTTTGAAAGGTCAAATTCTTCTTCATATTCAGCTCTTTAGCAGATGCCTGAAGGTTTTGGGCAGTAAGTGACTAGTATTTGGAACTGTTCATAATTCCCTCCACCTTGACTAAAGCCCCAGTTCCAGCTGAAGCAAAGCAAGCCCAAAGCATAATACTGCCACCACCATGCTTCACCATGGGGATGGTGTTTGTTTCATGATGAGAAGTATTGTTATTGTGCCAAAAGTACCTTTTGGAATTGTGGCCAAAAAGTTCAACCTTGGTTTCATCAGACCATAACACATTTTCCTGCATGCTTTTGGGAGACATAATGTATTGTTTTGTAAAGTTTAGCTGGGCCTGGATGTTCTTCTGCATAAGAAAAGGCTTCTGTTTTGCAACCCTATCCCATAGCCCAGACATATGGAGAATATGGGAGATTGTTGTCACATGTAGTGCACAACCAGTACTTGCCACAAATTCCTGCAACTCCTTCAGTGTTGCTGTAGGTCTCCTGGCAGCTGACCAGTTTTCATCTTGTCTTTTCATCAATTTTGGAGGGATGTCCAGTTCTTTGCAATCATGCAATGTCACTGTTGTCCCATATCGTCTCCACTTTTTGATGACTGTCTTCACTGTGTTCTATGGTATATCCAATGCTCTGGAAATTTTTTTGTACTCTTCTCTTGACTGATACCTTTCAACAATGAGATCCCTTTGATGCTTTGTAAGTTCTCTGTGAACCATGGCTTTTGCTGTAGCAGGCAACTGAGTAAATGTCAGGAAAATCCTACTAGGACAGCTGAACTTTATTTGGGGTTAATCAGAGTCTCTTTAATTGATGGCAAGTGTGTACCCAAGAAGACTGAATGCTGTAATTAAGTCAAAAGGTGCTCCAACAAAGTATTAGTTTAAAGGTGTGCACACTTATGCAACCAGCTTATTGTACATTTTTTTTATTTTTAATACTTTTCCCCTAATAGATTTGTTTATTTTTCAATTGAATTGTACAGGTTATAGGTCACATTAAAGGTGGGAAAAGTTTTGAAATTATTTTTTGTGGTCTCATTTTTTTATATCACAAAAACCTGGCATTTTAACAGCAGTGTATAAACTTTTTATATCCACTATATATATATATATATATATATATATATATATATATATATATATATGTGTGTGTGTGTGTGTGTGTACACACACACACACACACACACACACACACACACACACACACACATATATATATATATATATATAGATGTATGTATGTATGTATGTATATACGTACTAGATGAGGTTTAAAAGCTTTTTGTACTGTAGGATTTACTACCATCCATTAAGTGGCCACAGTCTAGACAACCATGGAGATATGACATATTTTTTTTGTAGACACACAGACAGATAACTATGCCAATGTGAACTCCACACAATATGTTCCACCATCTGCAAAGACATCTTTGGAATCCCTGTTGGGTGGCTCCTTTATAAAACACAAGCATCAAGAATGAAGAGTACCCCAGCAGCAAAAGCATAACTTGCACTGATTGTACTTGCTGTGGTCCCTACTTGCACAAATGAGCTGCCCCATCCTGCAGGCAGGTGCTTTGCTTCCTTGTTACGTGTACAGCATGCTGTGTGTCCTAATGATACTTTGTATCCCATACATGCTTAGCCATGTCTATTCAGATAGTAGTCAATACTGTAATCACCTTGCTGGCTATCATGGAAGTGTGCAAGAAGGACACTGGCCCAACTTGACAGCCATATGCCAATACTCGTCAGATGATCATGGGACGCCATGAGGTTTTACATCAATAGTAGCTGTCAGCACAACTGCCTTTTAAAAAATTTCAGTGCATTCTTGCAATTGCTTCTGTCAGTTTTTTAATCATGTTATGTTTTCATTCTCTCTTGTTATTCCCCATGTAGCCCTATGGTCAGAAAACCTGGCTTCTCTAATTCCATATTTTATTTATTTCAAGGCATCTATAAACAATATATAATCAGTATTTTTTTTAAATAATCCTCTCTTATAATTATATTCTCTCCCCTAACCTGTTCTTAACCTACCTTTATGTACTCCCTCTCATTATTTTACATTTTGTGCTATTTTCCCTTTTTCCTTTCATAAATTACAAGTTCTCCTGCCACCATAATAGACACATTTACTATCACATGACTTTGAATGTATTCAGACATTTTTTTCTTTCATTTACATTTGTGTATGGTTGCATTACCACTATTGTAAACACCTTCTGCTCCTTTCACACTTCACATAGTAAAAGTTTTCCTGATACCACCACTGTTATATTTAATACTTTAATCTCTTCATTTTTAATAATATTCTAATACTTGAATGTATATCATTCCCTAAAGTACACCAGTTTTCTTTCTATTTTGTTGTGTCTTTCGGCTTTTCCCGGTTAGGGGTAGCCACAGCGGAACTCTGGTCTGCTAATGACTGGCAGTAGATTTTTACGTGCTGAGTTGTCAGCCCTGATGCACAACCTTCAATGAAGGTACACCCATTCACGCATGTCTCCACACAGAAGATACTCTAGCTGAGAATCGAACAGGACGTCTTACTGTGAGGCGACAACACTACCGCAGCACCACCATATTATCTCAAATGTCACTCTCTTCCTTTTATCCACACATCTTATATCAATCAAAACATTATCTGTGCTCCACACTACTGAAATACTGTGATTATTTTAGCATCACTTTTCATGCTCTTCACATTTAGTCATGCTATACTCCTACTATCCTTTCTCCTTCTTCTGTTTTTCCCAGGTCACATTTTGACCTTTTGCACCATTCCTTTATAGAACCTGTCATTTTTTTCTGAATCAGAACTCAGAGCTACTTCTTGTTTTTCCTCTGTTTCTAACACCTTAAACCTGTTTTGCATCTCCATGTGTTTGTTTTTTATGCGTTACTTTCTGTACTTCATCTACTGCATCTTTATTTGTATTTCCCTTGTAGTTCCTTATCCATCCCACTCTGCTCCACATACTTTCATCATTCTTTCCCCCTTTGCTTGTGAAAGAACCCCCCCCCCATTTTCCTCTCTATCTCTTCGTGCATTAATTAGTAGACAATTTAACCAACAATGCTCCTCACTTCCACTTCTACAAATATGGTTTACATTGTTTTCTGGAATGCCCAAACTCCATCCATTGCCTACACCTTTGTTTTGTACAATCCTTGATTAAATGTGATTCATCCATACTGGAGTAATAATTTGTAAAGGAGGGAGTACACTTGACAATAAATTTGTATTTGCTGTATCCTTGGGCTCAAAATGGCTGATATTATTATGTATGAGCTCAGTATGTTGTTGAACAGAATATATGAATTTTTTTAACATAACCGAAGACAATTTTGTAGTTTCTTTTGGAATCTGTAGCAACATTAATTCACACTCTGCATTACATTTTCTAATACTGTTTTTAAGTTCTTTGCTGGCATGTTTCAGTATAGTCTTATAGGTTCATAGGTAAGTCCCCGGCTACCTGCCCTTATGGCCCATTTTATACTTAGCCAATTTCCCTTTTTATGCTCAAAATAACCTGTCACATATGGTTATAGTTTGGCCTTACAAATCCCATGGTCAATAATTATATATTACCCCAATGAGAATAACTGGGATCAGATCAAAGACAATTTGAGAGGACCCATGCATGGAATAAAACATTTAAGATCTGCCTCTGTCCATTAGTAGTAGAGTGGGCAGTGCTGTTTTTTCTGTTTCCCATCCACAAATCTACATTTCACTTGAAAATAGACAGGGATAAACTTTGTTTTATGTAGCTGGAGAGTCTGTTCTATAGCAGTGATATCCTGTGTGAGATTTACCTGTCCCTCAAAACCATTCTGTTGATGTTCATAGATTCATAGGTAGGTACTAGGCTATTGGCCCTAGGGCCTATATAAGCCTAGCCAAATATTACCCTGGCTTTTGCCACCCAAGAAAATTCTCAGCCTTCTATCTCCAAAATGAGGAACATTACCTCTCATAATGTGGAACAAATGGACAAAATGTGGAACACGTATTAACAACTTAGTAACAACTTCAACTAGGAAGCTCATAGGATGTTTAAAATTTGCAACTTTATACTTATAAAATGTTCTTTTGATGAATTAATATGATTCAATACTATTTACTATAAATTTCAGGTAAAAAATTCCTAAGTCTGAACGTATGACAGACTCTTTCAATATGGAACATCGAGGAACATGGGCTTTTTCAGATCCATAAATAAGGAATGTTCCTCATAATGAGGTACACTTGAGAGGCATGCAAGTACTGTTAGAAGAAAGGACAAAAGGGAAATGTTGTAAATTTATTTCTGAACACTTCTGAGGAAAATTAGGGATCCTAAACCACTGCACCCCACAATATCTGGAAAAGCCGGCAGCCTCCATTTACCTGCAAAGCTGTTTACTTCACCATCAGACACCATGTTAGGTAGCTTACACAGTGTTTCTAAATGGCTGTACTTTGACAATGCTACACTTAAAGAGCAGAGAAAGGAAACACATGCAGTTCTAAGGTGAGGTAATTCACATACAGCTTCATATGCATACCCGTGAAGAAACAAATATGGGGAAAACATGGACAAACTATTCAGATGCAAGAAAAAAGACATACCACAAGGCAGCTTAGCTTGATGATGACATCAGATGTGCAAGAAATACACTGTAGTGCAGCTTGATCACACAAGTGAGTATAGATCAGGAGCAATTTTAGGTCTTTTTTCACAGATGAAGAGGGGGACTGAGGAACAGTGGATTTAAAAGTGGTAGGACAACTAAAGATTCAATGGTTTTGAAGGATCTTAGATAGTTACCATCTAACTCAAGACAGAGAAATAGGCTGTGTGTGTTAACCAATAAATCTGTATTTAAAATTTCTTTTGATAACAAATACACAGAATAACATAACTATGTACCTTAGCAAACTAAATGTGGGTATAGAGTAAAGCAAACCCATAGCAACCGTAATGGTACTACATATTGTAGAACACAAACACACATGTACAGTTGCTATCAAATCATGGTTTTATATTGCAGCAGTATTCTGCTAATTCCAAATATTAGTGAGGTTATAAATCATGATGCAAAGTATAAATAAGTCAAAATGCTTAAGCTGTACTCAACTTACTCTTCAAAATATTTAAATCAAAGAGTTAGGCTCAGCTGTGCCATCTCATTTCCACGGCCACTACAAAAATGCATCTACAGTTTTAAAGCAAATTCCACAACTCTCTGTAAAGAAGCAAATATTTTCAATTATACAATAATGGCTCATTACTATTCAGAAATGTAAATCAAGCATAAACCAATAGAAAAAAATCTGACCACTGAAATTCTATTGAGCAGCAACAATTTCTATTGGTATATGCTGAGGAACAGAGTAAAACAGAAGAAAAATCAGGTACATTCTGCAAAACTAATGAATCAGAAACATACCTATCTTCCTGTATTTCTGCACTGCCCCTCAGAAAAACTATGCAATTAAAAAAAAAGAGAAAAAACAGCAACAGAGCTTGATTCTTCTCTGCTGCTTCTCCTGCATTACACTGATGTACTATACAAGCATGGGAACACAAGTCCCACATGCATGCATAGTATATCAGCAAACAAGGAGGAACATACATGGAGGAGCACTACAGCATGATGTACTATGCAAGCATGGGAACACAAGTCCCACATGCATGCACAGTATATCAGCAACCAAGGAGGAACATACATGGAGGAGCACTACAGCATGATGTACTATACAAGCATGGGAACACAAGTCCCACATGCATGCACAATATATCAGCAAACAAGGAGGAACATACATGGAGGAACACTACAACATGATGTACTATACAAGCATGGGAACACAAGTCCCACATGCATGCACAGTATATCAGCAAACAAGGAGGAACATACATGGAGGAAAATTACAGCATGATGTACTATGCAAGCATGGGAACACAAGTCCCACATGCATGCACAGTATATCAGCAAACAAGGAGGAACATACATGGAGGAACACTACAGCATGATGTACTATACAAACATGGGAACACAAGTCCCACATGCATGCGCAGTATATCAGCAAACAAGGAGGAACATACATGGAAGAACACTACAGCATGATGTACTATACAAGCATGGGAACACACGTCCCACATGCATGCACAGTATATCAGCAAACAAGGAGTAACATACATGGAGGAACACTACAGAATGATGTACTATGCAAGCATGGGAACACAAGTCCCACATGCATGCAGAGTATATCAGCAAAAAAGGAGGAACATACATAGAGGAACACTACAGCATGATGTACTATACAAGCATGGGAACACAAGTCCCACATGCATGCACAGTATATCAGCAAACAAGGAGAAACATACATGGAGGAACACTACAGCATGATGTCTATGCCAGCATGGGAAGACAAGTCCCACATGCATGCACAGTATATCAGCAAACAAGGAGGAACATACATGGAGGAACACTACAGCATGATGTACTATGCAAGTATGGGAACACCAGTCCCACATGCATGCACAGTATATCAGCAAACAAGGAGGAACATACATGGAGGAACAGTACAGCATGATGTACTATGCCAGCATGGGAACACAAGTCCTACATGCATGCACAGTATATCAGCAAACAAGGAGGAACATACATGGAGGAACACTACAGCATGATGTACTATGCAAGCATGGGAATGCAAGTCCCACATGCATGCACAGTATATCAGCAAACAAGGAGGAACATACATGGAGGAGCACTACAGCATGATGTACTATGCCAGCATGGGAACACAAGTCCCACATGCATGCACAGTATATCAGCAAACAAGGAGGAACATACATGAAGGAACACTACAGCATGATGTACTATGCAAGCATGGGAACACAAGTCCCACATGCATGCACAGTATATCAGCAAACCAGGAGGAACATACATGGAGGAACACTACAGCATGATGTACTATGCCAGCATGGGAACACAAGTCCCACATGCATGCACAGTATATCAGCAAACAAGGAGGAACATACATGGAGGTACACTACAGCATGATGTACTATGTCAGCATGGGAACACAAGTCCCATATGCATGCACAGTATATCAGCAAACAAGGAGGAACATACATGGAGGAACACTACAGCATGATGTACTATGCAGGCATGGGAACACAAGTCCCACATGCATGCACAATATATCAGCAAACAAGGAGGAACATACATGGAGGAACACTACAGCATGATGTACTATGCAAGCATGGGAACACAAGTCCCACATGCATGCACAGTATATCAGCAAACAAGGAGGAACATACATGGAGGAGCACTACAGCATGATGTACTATGCAAGCATGGGAACACAAGTCCCACATGCATGCACAGTATATCAGCAAACAAGGAGGAACATACATGGAGGAACACTACAGCATGATATACTATGCAAGCATGGGAACATAAGTCCCAAATGCATGCACAGTATATCAGCAAACAAGGAGGAACATACATGGAGGAACACTTCAGCATGATGTACTATGCAAGCATGGGAACACAAGTCACACATGCATGCACAGTATATCAGCAAACAAGGAGGAACATACATGGAGGAACACTACAGCATGATGTAGTATACAAGCATGCGAACACAAGTTCCACATGCTTGCACAGTATATCAGCAAACAAGGAGGAACATACATGGAGGAGCACTACAGCATGATGTACTATGCCAGCATGGGAACACAAGTCCCACATGCATGCACAGTATATCAGCAATCAAGGAGGAACATACATGGAGGAGCACTACAGCATGATGTACTATGCAAGCATGGGAACACAGGTCCCACATGCATGCACAGTATATCAGCAAACAAGGAGGAACATACATGGAGGAGCACTACAGCATGATGTACTATGCAAGCATGGGAACACAAGCCCCACATCCATGCACAGTATATCAGCAAACAAGGAGGAACATACATGGAGGAACACTACAGCATGATGTACTATGCCAGCATGGGAACACAAGTCCCACATGCATGCACAGTATATCAGCAAACAAGGAGGAACATACATGGAGGAACACTACAGCATGATGTACTATGCCAGCATGGGAACACAAGTCCCACATGCATGCACAGTATATCAGCAAACAAGGAGGAACATACATGGAGGAACACTGCAGCATGATGTACTATGCAAGCATGGGAACACAAGTCCCACATGCATGCACAGTATATCAGCAAACAAGGAGGAACATACATGGAGGAACACTACAGCATGATGTACTATGCAAGCATGGGAACACAAGTCCCACATGCATGCACAGTATATCAGCAAACAAGGTGGAACATACATGGAGGAACACTACAGCATGATGTACTATGCAAGCATGGGAACAGAAGTCCCACATGCATGCACATTATATCAGCAAACAAGGAGGAACATACATGGAGGAACACTACAGCATGATGTACTATGCAAGCATGGGAACAGAAGTCCCACATGCATGCACAGTATATCAGCAAACAAGGAGGAACATACATGGAGGATCCCTACAGCATGATGTACTATGCAAGCATGGGAACAGAAGTCCCACATGCATGCACAGTATATCAGCAAACAAGGAGGAACATACATGGAGGAACACTACAGCATGATGTACTATGCAAGCATGGGAACAGAAGTCCCACATGCATGCACAGTATATCAGCAAACAAGGAGGAACATACATGGAGGAGCACTACAGCATGACGTACTATGCCAGCATGGGAACACAAGTCCCACATTCATGCACAGTATATCAGCAAACAAGGAAGAACATACATGGAGGAGCACTACAGCATGATGTACTATGCAAGCATGGGAACACAAGTCCCTCATGCATGCACAGTATATCAACAAACAAGGAGGAGCATACATGGAGGAACACTATAGCATGATGTACTATGCAAGCATGGGAACACAAGTCCCACATGCATGCACAGTATATCAGCAAACAAGGAGGAACATACATGGAGGAACACTACAGTATGATGTACTATGCAAGCATGGGAACACAATTCCCACATGCATGCACAGTATATCAGCAAACAAGGAGGAACATACATGAAGGAACACTACAGCATGATGTACTATGCAAGCATGGGAACACAAGTCCCACATGCATGCACAGTATATCAGCAAACAAGGAGGAACATACATGGAGGAACACTACAGCATGATGTACTATGCAAGCATGGGAACACAAGTCCCACATGCATGCACAGTATATCAGCAAACAAGGAGGAACATACATGGAAGAACACTACAGCATGATGTACTATGCAAGCATGGAAACACAAGTCCCATATGCATGCACAGTATATCAGCAAACAAGGAGGAACATACATAGAGTAGCACTACAGCATGATGTACTATGCAAGCATGGGAACGCAAGTCCCACATGCATGCACAGTATATCAGCAAACAAGGAGGAACATACATGGAGGAACACTACAGCACCATTATACAATGACACCATTTAAGAAAGGTAAGCAATTTCTTTCTTAAATAATGTCTTTGGACAATAGCAATAACCGACTTCTGGATGTTGTTATAGAGGTTTAGATCCCCAGACTGAGAATGCCATTTGAGTTGCTAATGTGTAGTAAATCCATCTGTAATGGGTCATAGGATGGCTTTTATGCCAGACACAGGTCAATTCTTAGCAGTCTATAGGATATCGAGTATATACATTTCATCTGTCCAGATTTTCTCAGAATGTTCAGGCTTTTGCCTCATATTTTTGTTCTAGTCCTCATAAAAGTTATTGTTTTCTGGCAAATCACAGAGAACTGAAGTCACTAAATAATGACAGACATTTGAGTTGTAGACTTCATATAGGTTCATATTTTCATAGGTAGGTACTAGGCTATCGGCCTAGTCAACAAGGTTCCCTGGCATACACCACCCAAGAAAGTTATTTTCATGTGCCACTGTTGATAAGAGACACAGAAGTGATCCCCAGGGTGTGTTTCTTATTTCCCATTCACTCATCAAGATTTTTCTTCAAGAGTGCTACTGAAGAACTTTGCTTGACATACATGGGTAGCCTGTTCCAGAGTATGGGAAGTCTCTGGGACAGGAATCTATCCCTTCAGAATGTTCTGTTTATTGTGGTGACAAGGTTTAGGTCCCTAGAGCATGTAGCACAGCAGGATTGGGATTTCTTTAGGTGTAGCATGTCCAACAGCTCTGGGTTTGACATAGCTTTATATGTTAGGCAGAGATCACCTCGGAGTAGGCGATATGCTATGGAGTAAAGCTGGAGTTTTTTGAGGTGGTCAGTGTAGGACATTTGTTTGAGGCCAGTAATCCTCTTTGTGAGGTACTTCTGTGGCCTTTCCAGCTGTTGCAGATGTCTTGTGAGGTACATTTCAAAAGGGGTGTTGTACTCTATAATGGGTCTAATGAGTGTCGAGTAGAGGGGAACAATGACCTCTTTTTTCCTGGATGAGAACCCTTTTATGATGAGGTGTGCCACGTACAAGGACTTCCTGACTACTGTGGTGATGTGACTATCAAAGGAGAGACTACTGTCCACCTGGGTCCCAAGGTCTCTTATCACGCCTTTGGTGTTAAGTAGATTGCTGCCTATGTGGTAATTAATGGGCACAGAGTTTTTACCAAAGGGGATGACACTGCACTGTTTGGCATTGAGCTTGAGGCCATGGCTCTAACACCAGGCATCTGTCTCAGTGAGGCCCTTTTGTAGGATGTCCACATCATTTGGGGACTTGACTATGGCTCCTAGTTTACAGTCATCTGCGAACTTCATTAGCCAGAGGCCTTCTGAGTTAGCCTGTACTTCAGAGAAGTAAATACCAAACAGGAGGGAGAGGTCCCAGGACAGAACCCTGTGGTACTCCACTTGTCACTGCTTTGAGGTCAAATTTTGGAGTCTACAACTTTTACAGTGTGGGTTCTGTCAGTGAGCCAGTTGGAAACCCATCTTGTGATGTAGGGATTTATACCTAATTTAGTGAGTTTAGCTATAATTCCAGAATGGAGGATGGTGTTGAAAGCCTTGGCGAGGTCAAGATAGGCTGTGTGAACCACCTTACCCTCATCTACGGCTTTGGTGACTGCCTCAAAGAAGTCGATCAGGTTCAGGAGGCATGATCTGCCTTTTACAAACCCGAACTGGATGGGATCCAGAGTTTGGAGGTTACCAATGTCTTTGTTTATGAGTTCCATGATGATACATTTCATGGCTTTACAGACCAGGCTCGTCAGACTAATAGGTCGATAGTTCCTGGGATCAGTGGTGGCTCCCCCATTGTGGAGTGGGATAACTGTTGCTGTGTGCCATTCAGTGGGCAAAAAACCTGATGTGAGGCTGTTATTGAACATGGTGCTTAAGTGGGGAGCCAGTTCGTTCTGAAGTTGGTGTAAAACACAGCCTGAGATGTTGTCCAGTCCCATGGATGCTGTGTTTTTGGCTTTAGAGAGTGCAGCTTTTACCTGCGTAGTTGTGACTACAGGGACTCTGCATTCATCCTGTATAGGGGGTGGGGGGGGGGGTAAATTAGCACTGAACCTATCTGCCAGGATAGAAACAAAAAAGAAATGGCTGCAGGTAAAACCAAGGTGCAAAAAGTAAAAATATAAACACAATGCACTGAGGTAACACACAATAACGTTTAATGAAAACAAAAAGTAAAAGGCAGAGGTGAGCGCTTTCGCAACAATAGTTGCTTCATCCGACAAAGATCAAGTGAATAGCACTGCTTAAATAGATAACAAACCAATTATCTCATGAATTAATGATGTCATACACCAAAAGTTATTTAAAGAGACAGTTACAACATGAGCATAGTAGTGGTATGAATAAGATATAAAATGCTGAATAAATACTGCATAAAATACATTTGCATATGCATAAAATGTAATATAATAAAAGTAATAATAAAAATAAAAATGAGAATGGTGCATTGTGTTTATATTTTTACTATCTGCCAGGATGTTGGCAATATCAGTTGGTTCTGTAATTTCCGTTCCTTTGTGCTGTAACTCCTAGCAGATCTGGGTGTTGCCATCGAGATTCTTGACATAGTTATAGAATGCTTTGTGGTTGTCCTTGGAATTTGTAGCAATTTTGTTTTCGTAGCTAGCTTTGGAGGATCTTTCTTAACATGCATGTGGATGCAAACCTGCTATTCTAGCAACTTTTTAAGTGTACAAGAGCAGTATTTAAAATGTGTCCCTATTTCTGGGTCTTTGTGCCCCCATTATATTTGACTTTGTCCAAATTTCTTGAGCTAAGAGGTTGAGAGGTATGATCGTATAATGGCAGGACTTTGAGTCAATTCATGTAGGAAATGTTGTTTAGGACTTTTATCCTTTTTAGTAAGGTATCTCTGTGGGTGTTCCAGTTGCCTAATGTATCTGGACAGATATATGCCTAACGGAGCATTATATTCAATGAGTGGCCTAATGAGGGCTGTGTTAAGGGGGATAATGACATGCCATGATCCAAACACAATCCATTTGTTTATAATCTGTGTAATACAGATGGACTTTCTTACAATAATAGACACGTGTTGCTCAAATGTTAGTCTTGATGTAGGGGGATGGGGATTTCTTGCACATTTTTATTGTATTCCTTCATTTGTTCTATAGTTTATTAATATGAGAGTTCCACCAGAGAAGCTTATGCCTAAGTTTACCATTATGTTTAGGGCAGATGTATACTGACTTTTCTATGCAAATATTCAGGTGTTAGTAGAAGTAGGAGGGGAATATAGCCGCCCTCTAGGTTGGATCCATTTATATGAGATTTCTGGGAATTTTACAAGATGAAGCAGGTTTGCCTTGGAAAAGTTCCTAAAGATGGTCTCATTTGATGGCTGGTGAGGGTACTGCCGAGCCTGACAGTGGAGAAGACTGAGCTGTGGTAAGATTTAACGAGGGATGAGGAGGTATAACGTGGATTGCATGTACAAGCTATGTTGGTAAGGACAAAATCAAGGAGATCAGAACCATTAGTGGGTAGTTTTAACATTTACTCCTGTGCATCGGTATGAATAACATCTACGGAATGCTGAGATAACTATTGTTAAGTGGTGTACGTACACCAATTAATGCCTGGGTAATTGAACTTACCTGTCTCTTCCCATTAAACTTAGAATCTCAGAAACTCTGTGACTCTAAGGGAATGAAATGATAGCATGGCTTGCTACCTTGTTCTTTGGGCATTTCCTGAGCAAAAACATCTTACATATAATGGGCCATATGATGTGGGAGAAAGAGAGGCAAATTCTCATTGAAAGTATAGCAAAGAACCTTCTGTGGTGTGCTCTGAGGAAACTGACTAGATCTGAAATGCCATACATGGTGAAACAAGGTAAAATACAGGCATGCCATGCTTCAGTTATAGTAATGTAATGTAGCAATCATTCTGTAGGGAGGAAAATACAGTCTGGTATGAGGAAAAGTTGTGTTTAGGGCGTAGTAGTCCCATCATTTGAACCTCAGGGAAATGTCAGTGTTGTTTTGTCATAGGTATGTACACTATGTTGAGTTTGGGAATCCTCCCTTTAATTGCTTCATTTTCTTAAGTACTTTGGTGCTGCTGATTCATACACTCTCTGCCTGTAATATTACATCTCATGTTGTTAAGCTTACCATTCACCTTCCACTATGCTGTCTAACTGCCAGCATTCTTGCTCAGATGCTGATTTTTTGTTTCCACTGAGTTCAATCCTTATAACCAAAAACAATGCTTTGAATATCCCTCTAGACTGGAACTACCAAGAATGTACAGCATTAGTTTTAGACGCATAAGGTGTAAATTGTGTTTAGCTTACTGTGTGTTAACACAACAGTCCCATGATGGATATTTGGAACTGAGATAAATACTATTTAAGAACATTTAGGCACACAAGCCTGTTTTTTTATGTTTAATTCCATTCTTCAAGGGTTCTAAAAGAATAACATTTTTGTCACAAATAATTCTAATACTTTGGTGGAAGCTTCCTGTGTACATTTGACAAGCTGACTCTCTAAGACTGTTTAAGGATTTATCAGCTGCCTAGTGAGCACTAGCAGCTATCAACTAAAAATGTCTGAGTCTGTGTTCTATATTAAGCTTTAGGCCAGAACACTGGCAAACATCCCTATGTTGCTGAACTAACACAAGTTTTTCTGAGTCTTGCCCTCTGTAAATAAATATACAGTCTGCTTGTTGTTCTTTACTAGTATATCCTGTTTCTTTCCCCATGTCTGAATTCTGCTTGTACATACATTTATATTTAGAGAGACAGAAAAAGATATTAAGTCTGTCGCATCTCTCTAGCGATTATAGCTATGACTCCCTGCAGCTGCCATGTCAATCCGTCAATCCTTTATTCTTTCTCCATCCACCACAGGCTTGTTTAAACAAGTAAGTCATTTTGTTCTGTACCTTCCCCATTTAGGTGAACCCTTTCCATCTATCCACCACCATTTATTTGAAGATGCAATAAGGTAAAGCTCTGAGGTGCTACCAACCTGCATTATTTAGTCAAGGGCGTGATTCTGATTAGTGCCTGTTTGCTCATTGGCAGAATATGAGTAGCTCACTTAGCCACTGGGCCCTCCTACCTATTTTCAGGGGCATTCCCCTGAAAATAGGTAGGTATGTCTCCTGTTTTTACTTGGTTCTCAAAATAAATGTGTACACATGCATTCACGCATAGTCATTTGCTTTAGTCTAGATTGCTCACAAAGAAAGTCATATTCCAAAACTTTTGAAATGATGCCCCTTTTATTAAAAAAAAAAAAAAGGACATTCTGTAATATTATTGGCAACAACTGAATTCTTTTTTTAAAATTTTACAATTTGAGAGGGGCAGAAACAGTGGAACTAAAATGGTCAGTATCAACAAAAGTAAATGTATTTTTAGTTGTGGCATCTGTAAATTCTCTCATTATATAAGCAACATTCCATATTTCTTTTCATCTGCATACAGGGAAGGTCTATGCAGCCTATGACTGATTCACATGCATTTCTATCAATGTGATATATGTGTGGGGTCTTGTGACTGTTGATGCTCATTTTATGTAGGGGAAAAAAACAGACACAAAATTCAAGACAGGAAAGAAGATCATTTATATTCTATCAAATAATGCCTTGTGTGGACATATTAAATGTTCAGGTTTTAAAAACGTTTTGATTTTTTTGTATCAGATCAGGTTCATGTTAATGAATGGGATGACATTAATTTGTTGTTGGATATGAAAGAGGTTAACTGGCAAACTGATATGGCAGCCAACTTTTTTTTCTTGTTTGAATGAAATTCTCAAAGACTGTGCTAAAATCTAGGGAAATTAAATACTGTACTGTCCCATTTTAAGTTGTTAATTGAATGTTAACTGTCTGTATGATGCACCTTACTTAAATGATGGTTGTTGGAATGTTTGTTGTCTGATGAAATATATTTATGCTGGTAAGCTGAACAAAGGTGCTCATCGTTTTATTGTATTGTTTAAACTTAGCAATGGTGGCATGATCCAGTTTTTCTGTATTTGTTTTTATATATTTGTGGTTTGATTCACTACATTTTGAAAGAGCTGGAGAGATATTGCTCACTGGCATAACTTTGTTTTGCCATCAGCTCATTATTGCAATGGGCATATTCGGTTACTAAACTGAAGTGCCTCTTAACCAAGTAATGCTTCAAGGCATAGAAGGCCCACTTTATTGCTAGACATTCATTCAGTGGTTATGTATTTCCCTTCTTTACTGTGCAGATGCCTGGCTGATATAACGTGCAGGGTGCTCCTTGTCTTGGATATCCTGGTATTAGACCTACTTCTCATGCATTGTTTTATGGATGAATTCTTTAACAAAATCAGAAGTCACTAACACAGGTTCAGACTGCAGAAGTCTTTTCAGTTTATTAAATGCTCTATCAGCTTCAAGAGACCCTTGCAGTTCTCCCTTTTGTGACATCTGTGAATGGAAAGGCAGTAGTTACAAAATTAGTCACAAACTCTCTGTAGTACCCAGCTAGTCCATGAACAGTCTACCTTTCTTTTAATGGAGGGTACATATCAGTTTTATATGACCTCTGTTTTTTTCTACTTGCAGTCTTACTGCCACACTTCATATATGTGTACATATGCTGTAGCAATAACCAATGAATGGGTGTGATATATTGAAGATTTACGTAGTGATAGTGTGGTTTAATTATGAGGGCAAAGGCCGAGGTCCATTCAAGACTTAAAAAAACAGATTGCTGTGCATTTGTACAGGAATGGGAAGAGAACAGTCCAACAACTGAAAATACAGTTTGAAATGGCTGCAAAACTATGTACACATAATATGGAAGTTTCATATTTTGAAATCCAGGTTTAAAGGGAGAGAGAGACATGGGGCAGAAATGCAAGGAAAATCAAGTACATTTCTTTATTTTTGCATAACTTACCTGATTTTCTTTGTATTTCTGCCCCATCTCTCATATGTCTAAACTATCTGGATTTCAGATTTTGTACTTCTTGACCTGAACCATAGCATACTGTATATTAATAGAAGAAAGTCCGGGCAACCAGTCTTTTTTCTATTGGTATATGCTGGATTTTACAATGAGCATGCTGGTTGGGCTGACCAATCAGTGTACATGTTTTTGAATGTTATTGGCCAGTCATTGTATAATATGTATATAATAATTCCTATTGAAATGCAGTCAATTGCAATGCTGAGCCCAGAAATGACAAAAAAAAAAAAAAACTAGAAAGAAAAATCATTTGTTATTGTTATTCACAAGCACATGCCTCCAGCTCATTTACTATAATGGCCACATTAATGTACCAGAGTTTGTTGGTCACACACACACACACACACACACACACACACACACACACACACACACACACACACACACACACACACACACACACTAGCCACCATAATTTTAAAACAGGGAAAATGTATTAGTGCTCTACATAATGTGTAATGTCATCACTACTAGTAGATATATCCTTTGGCCTGCCATGCAAAATAAAAATACCTGTACTTGAAGAAAAACACATTATATTTGCATTTCTTTAAGTGCCTTTGCTCTCTCTGTGAACATTAGTCATCCTGTCACTTACAGAAAATGGAAAAAAGTTGGTTATGCCTTCCAGAGAACATTTGGGGTTGAGCACTTTCTTAAGTTTGTCTTAGTCTATGTAATCAAGGGCCACTTAATTTTATTGAACATCCGCAAAGGAAATTATTCAGGGGACCAAAATAAACTCCAATTATTAGTTAGGCTTGCCACCTTTTCAGATGCCCAAAGTGGAACATTGTAGAACTTTGAGATTTTGCAGGACAAAACATAACCACAGCCAGTGCAAAGGACAGAAATTCACTTTTTTGTGAAATAAAAGCTTATTCTTCTAGCATTTGAGTTGCTTATGCAATTTCATATTACAGTGGCACAGTGTTGTAGCAGTAGCATTGTTGGCTCACAGCAAGAGGATCTCCAGTTTGATTCTTGGCTGGGGTGCCTTCTGTGTGGAGTCTCCATATCCTCCCTGTGTTTGTGTAGGTTTCCTCCAGGTGCTCCGGTTTCCTCCCACATTTCAAAGACATGTGTCTAGAGCATTTCTCTCCAGGCCTCCACTGAAAATTGGCTTTGTTCCAAGTCTGACTTTCCCAGTAAACAAATGTTAAAATAAAATAAAAATCTGGTGTTTCAGATACAAAATAACTGCTTTATACAACAATTACAGAACATTTTGGAAATATTTTTGTCCTAAAATGTCAGGACATTTGCCATTTTTAGTTTTTATT
Source organism: Protopterus annectens (assembly GCF_019279795.1). Lineage (NCBI taxonomy): Eukaryota > Metazoa > Chordata > Ceratodontiformes > Protopteridae > Protopterus > Protopterus annectens. Next base: position 1,417,222,263 of record NC_056746.1, on the reverse strand, counting down.
TTTTTCTGCAGGACACAACTGTGCAAAGAAGGACTGTCCCTCTCAAAGAGGTAGAGATGGTAACCATAATATTGGCATGTAACTATTTAGCCAGTAAGATGGCACATAGCTAGCTTTAGTAGTGCTTGGGAATATTCCTTTTAGTGGTCCCCTGCCTCCCCAGCTCTATATTTTAAGAGCAAAATAAATAAATAAATAATACATGCACTATCTCGCCTCCCATCTGCTCATCAGTGGAAGAGCAGAAAAAAAAAAAAAAGTCCATAGTCAGGTTCCTGGGGCTCCTGAAATGCAGTAGCCAATCAGGTCACATTTCTGCTCCCCGTCCTCGAAAAAGAAAGCATTCTTTTTTCCTTTTAAACTATAGCAAAGTGCTTGCTACAAACACAACAAGCAATTGATATAGTTTATACATCCCTATAGACCTAGTTGGAAAAAAAAAAGAAATCGATGTTTATTTTACTTTTAAACTGTAGCAAACTGCTTACTACCAATGTATCAAGCAGTTGCTACAGTTCAGATCACACATGCATTCTGTTTATGCTTAAAATATCTTTTTTTTTTACTTTTAAACTGTAGCAAACTGTTTGCTACAATATTGCTGCAATGTAGCAAACAGTTACTATAGATCAAACAAGGAGAGCTACATTGCTCAGGTTTGACCACAAATGCAATACTGGCTTTTAAAAGTCAGGATGAGCTAAAGAGCAATTGGGTGATGGATGGATTGGATGGCTGACCCATTCACTCCCACTAACAATTTGTACCCAGGACAACTGCCCCTTTCACCCTGCCCTAGTTATGCTACTGTAGTAACCGAACATATGAGTTAGCACTTCTGGGCAGGAGGGTACCCAGTGTAGGAATCTGGGACAAGGAAATGTAAGGTTGGGGCAAGTAGTTAAATCTATGAGCTGGATGAAGCCAAATGAGCTGAGCCATATTTGGCAGATGATTTCATTGAATCCATTTCAGTTAAAATCCATTTTGCCTAGCCTAATTGGAATGACTAATTTATTTCTGTCATTTTTGTTGTAGTTGTTGTTGTTTGTCTTTCGGCTTTTCCCGGTAAGGGGTCGCCACAGCGGAACTCTGGTCCACTAATGATTGGCAGTAGATTTTTATGAAATGCCGAGGTGCCAGCTCAACGCCCAACCTTCAATGAAGACACGCCCATTTACGCACGCATGTCTTTCGAATGCTACCCAACCATGGGGAGGACATGCAGACTCCACACAGAAGGCACTCCCAAGCCCAGCCGAGAATCAAATGGGAGAACCTCTTGCTGTGAGGTAACAATGCTACCGCCATTGTAGTACTGATAGTAAATTCAGGTAAGCAATGTTAAATGATACAAGACATAGGTACAAGCTTCAGTGATTGTTTACTTTAGGACACACAATCTTAGTTTGTGTAGGTGTGGTAACAATTTGACATACTGATGGGTCTGTCAGTTAAGCATAAGTGTTTGTGACATTATTTAAATGTTATTCTAATTCTGTAGTTGTGAAAAGTTAAAAGTTTAAGAAGGTTAAAGTAAAAAAAAATTGAAACTCTAATTTTGAGCATTACTGACTTAATGTCTGAGAAAGGTGACTATATACATCCAGCAAGGGGCTGTTGCCCCCTCCCATTGCTATACCCAATTTTAAGTGCCTTGTGGTTCTATGGTTGGGGGGTGTGGGCATTATGTTGTCTTTCTTTTTAATCTTTTATCTTTTTAAGAACAACTTGTTTTCACTTCTTGAAAATAAGAGACAGGAAGTTCTAATTACAGTTTCAACCCACATCACACCATTGGTGGTGCTCACTACTGCGCCTCCTTGTGTGCTAAGATAAACAATTGCCCAAGCTGCTGGCGACTTTGTTGTACCTGTGACAAGGTACTCAACACTGATCTAGTCATAGAGACTATTAGTATCACAGTAGCTCATTGGTGTTCCTGCCATAACACATCGACATCTGCCTTCTCCTATCTGTATACTCACACTAGTGAGACATTAATACTCTGTATGCTCACACTAGTGAGACATTAATACTCTGTATACTCACACTAGTGAGACATTAATACTCTGTATACTCACACTAGTGAGACATTAATACTGCTCTCCAGCATCAAAGAAAAAAATCAGCATTATACTGCAAAAATCATTAAGTTTCCACAAAGGTTGGTCAGCCCATTGTCAGTCACTCAGGTTTATCGACCAGCCAGCCCTTCAGCTTCCTAAGTTACTAGTTAATCTTAATTTGCCATCATCACAGCTGGGTGCTGCCTCTGTGCCAGTGGGCTGGATACTGTTTAATCCAAGGATAGCCAAAGACAAAACCAGATGTATTGCCATTAACGGTGTTAACAAAAGGAATATTTCATCTTCAATGAGGTACTCTCAGAAAGAAGTGGTTTCCTTTGATATGCTGAAGCTTGTAATGCCGAGAGCTGACAGACCAAAAACAGAAAAGTTTGCAAATCCAGAAGATAGACTCACTAACACCACTTTCTTCTTTAAACTCTGTTTTTTTTTTTGCCGGGGCACAAGCCCCCCCACCTGCACCCCCAGTGTAGGAGATAAGCCTTCCACATCACCTGAACTTGTATATACCAACTTCGAGATCACCTTATCTCAGAGAAAAGGGAATTTTCCTGGAAATGGCCATCTTGGACTTGCCATATGTAAGTCTGATCTTTCAGACATTCAGCCTCCATGTTTTGGGACTGGCTGTAGTAGGTTCCGACATTTCAAATGATTACTGGAATATATTACATGCAATACAAACAAGTCAAATCTAAACATCTTCATATAATAGGATACTAATGCAGTTATTACCAGTCTGATTAGTAAACTCTAAGCAAACTACTCATTAATCTAATTAAGCATTCCTTATCAAACTTATCTGTACTGTATCTACCACTTGCTGCTTCTGCTGATAATATCAAGGAAATTGGATCAAACAAAATATATACATCTCTTATACATTAACTAACACTAGGTAGAGGGAAAGAAAGTGATTAGTCAAAATATTTTTAGTAAACAATTTATAGAAGATTAAACAGTAAATAAAGACAGAAAATGAAAAGAGAGAGAATGAGTCATTTATATATTCATTCATTCATTCATTCATTCATTCATTCATTCATTCATTCATTCATTCATTCATTCATTCATTCGTTCATTCATTTATTCATTCATTCATTCATTCATTCATTCATTCATTCATTCATTCATTCTCCCACAGGAAATAAATTGCAAGAAAGCAATCAAACACCCTACTTCCCTAATAATTTTACCCTAATAAATACAATAAAATAAAATAAAAACAAATAAAAATCTTAAGCCATACGAATTCCATATGACATGGTTTGTCTGAATTGTGGTAGAGGTTACGGAAAGGGTTTTCCTAAGGTATGGTGTAGGATTAAGGGCAGGGGCAAGAGCAGGATTAAGGTTAGTCTACTTTAGTAAAGTTAAACTAATATACACTCAAACTGTTTAAACCAAAAACAAAACTGGAAAGCAGAACCAAGCTGGATAAAAACGGCACAGACTGTTTTATTCAAGGTAAGCGCTTTCAGCTAAGCAAATGCCCAGCCTTCATCAGACAAAAGTCACTCCACACAGCTCTGTTTTTATATAAAAAAGTAATTCACATTAATTAATCATTAATAAACCAATCACTATCATGAATCAATTTAAAATGGTTACACCTATAATCATCATATTATAAAAACTTCCTTTCTTAATCTTGTTAGTCAGTGTAAAACAAATGTTTACTCAAAAAACACCTATTCATACAAAAAAACAAATATAAAGTGTATATAATACAACAAAGTTACAAACTACATTAAAAAAACACACAGTAACATAAAAAACTGAATGCTTAAGGATAGTAAAATAAATAAATACATTATTCAAAGAAAAGCTGTCTCACATTAAAGTTGCTATAAAATGCTATACAAATTGCCAAATAGCATTTACCTAACAAGAGCTTTAAGTTTAAGCACACACTTTATGGATGCAAAATCATTTAACCCTGGGGGAGATGAGCACATGTTCTAATTTGCCAAAATAACTCTTGCTCTTCCAGATACAACTGCCAGGGTCCTCCTCCTATATCATTTCTAACCTGGTACAACACACAAAATGCAAAACAATGATCAGGGACATCTAAAATGTGCCTAGCAAGTGCATTTGTGAGGTCCTTCCTACCTATGGCATACAGGTGTTCATAAATTATTTTCCTTATTTTTCTCTCTGTTTTGCCTATATAGAAGGAAGGACATTTCTCACATAAAGCTACATATATAACTCCCTGTGTATCACAGTTGTAATTACACTTGATAAAATAATTTTTCCTGTTAATGTACACTTTCTTTTCATTGTGAATAAATTTACATTGTGGGCACATACCACATTTTCGCATACCCTTTATTTTATCTTTTGGTTTATCTACGACCATTTCAACAAGGTTTTTGAGGTTGATACCCCTTCGATATGTGTATTTTGGATATGTACCCAAAACCTTAACTAGAGCTCTATCTTCTAGTATGATGCTTCAGTTCTTAGCCACTACTTCCCTTATAAATTTAAAGTCCACACTGTATGTGAACAAAAAGTTAATTCTAGAGTGAACATAGGAATCCGTATTCATGATGTCATTATTAGTTCTACCCATCAAGCCTCCACCCAACAAAGGCATAAAATGCCCAGTGGTCCTTTTGCCCTGAACTTCCTGCAACTTCCCCACAATAAGACTGTCAGGATACCCTCTACTCAGAAACATTTTAATGATATTGTCACATTCCTCAATAAAATCAGTATCATCTGAGATCATTCTCGCAGCCCTGACAAATTGCCCCTTCACTACACTCCTTTTTTGATGGAAGGGGTGACAACTAGAAAAATGGAGGTAACTATTTGAATGGGTTGGCTTTCTGTAAATTAAAGACTTAAATTTATTATTAGTTTTGTCCTTACAGATTTTAACATCCAAAAAGTTCATTTCATCAACTCCTATGGAATACGTAAATTCTAGAAAGTCAGTCATTCCAGAAATATTGTCAATAAACTCAGGGATAAGATTTTGCGGGCCCTTCCAGATAAAACACATGTCATCTTGGTATCTAGTATACCAAGTGACATGTTGTTGGTACAGTTCACTATTGGACAGCCAGTTACGTTCCCAAAATGCCATAACACTATTAGCAAAACTATACCCACAGGGTGACCCCATGGCAATTCCTATATTTTGGAGAAAAAACTGGTCTTTAAAAACCAGAAAGTTGTTAGATAACACTACATCTAGTAGAGTTTCCACTAGATACATCTGTATATTGGTGGCTTTTTTAGCTAACATGAAATTTCTTGTCCAGTCAATACCTAATTGGTGAGGTATAACTGTATAAAGATCTTTAACATCTACAACCAGAAAGATCACATCCGAATGGTATTCAATTTTATTAAAATTCTCCAAAAAATCCCAGGAATCTTTACAGATCTGAGGTTCCCCCTGGATGAATGGTTTAAGGATACCATCAATATACTTGGTACAAGCATAAGTAATAGAACCCAGTCCGTCCACTATGGGCCTTAAAGGGGATCAATTAGATTTTTGTGAATTTTGGGTGTGCCAAAAATGGTAGGAACCTTTGGTGCTGGCATGGAAAAATAGTGAAAGGTGTTACAATCAATACTACCCTCTAGAAAGAGATCATCCAACACTCCCCTGATTTTCTTATAGGCTACATGCACTTCATTAAGACTGGATCTCAAATATGTATCAGATTGTAAATGGATGAGCATTTTGTTTTCATACACATATTCGTCCATGAAAACCAGATCCCCACCCTTATCTGGTTTCATGACTCTAACATTACATTACATTCATTAAGAAGTGAGATGAAATCTAATTAATGTTTGGATATGTTACTTCTTATTCTCAAATCCTGTATGTTGTTATTAAGTCCAGCCCTAAAATCAATGTCACATAATTTTTCAAAAATATTCAACCCAGAATGCAGAGGTGGGTTGAATACACTTGACACTCTAAAAGAATTAAGAAATGCAGGTGTATTTCCCAAAGACACAGCCAAATTCAGCTTACGGACATACAGTTTAAGATCTATAAGTGTTTTTACAAGATCACTCCTTTTATCTGGAATGAACGATAAACCTTTTGAAAAAAAGTCAATCAGGGGTTGCTCAACAGTTAGGACAGTGTAATTATATATCTTAAAGTCACTACGTTGGGTTGTAAGGATCTCAGGTCCTATCTCTAAAGGATATGTCATCTCCTCCGTTGGTTTCCTTTTCTCTTTCTCTGTGGTTGATCCCTCTTGTTCAATCTGGTATTGTTGTCCTGAATGTTCCTGTCCCTGGGAAAACCCTGCTCATTATCAATATGAGCACATTCCTGATTTTGGTTTTGACCATGTGCATTATTTGAATTATTTTGGCCCCTAATACGTTCACTTCTGCGCACAGGCGTTTGTTCTTGATTAACATTATTAGTATCTGAAGTAGTAGAATTTTTAGACTTTTCACCTCCCATAGGTGAATTCTGTACTACCAAACAGGGAGGGGGGTAAGCTTTATTGTTTGCATAATCTGACAAGTCTCTGTCCATTTTACGTTTTTTATTAAGAACCAGTTTAGAAATAGAAGCTTCAATACTTGAGAAAATTCTCAGATAGTCATATTTATATCTCGAAAAATCATTATCTTGCACCAAGCTAGACTCCAAAACTTCAAGTTCCTCTTTGAGACCAATAATCTCAGTTCCATAAAAATTAATTAAAGACAGCAAAAATTCAAAACCCTGTTTATCAAAGAGGGTTAAAAGTTCTTGATGGAAAACAGAATTGCATAGCAATCCTGCAGGATAATGCCACTGTCGTAAGCCCTTAGGCACAACTTTCTTCGTGATACATTCCTGCAAATAAGCAACTTCTAGTTGCAATTTTTTACAACGAAACAGTTTATGGTCAAAAGTATTCAATCTGTCAACAAAGTTACTCTCCGACCGCTCACTGTTTGTGGCTGTCCCCTCTGAATCATTAGATACTTGAAAAAAGTCTTTTTTACCCAAGAAGTTAGCCATTGTAGGTAGAGCAGCAACATTACTACCTCCATTAACGTTTTCCGGTAACTCATTAACTGGACCATACAAAACCTCTCCACTACGTCTCCTGATGTTACCACTACAATTTGGCTGCCCAGAAGATGCGTTAGCATTATTAGCTTGTTGGGAAGTAAGCTGATTCACCAGACGCACTGCAGGGAAACCAGACGTTTCAGAATTACCTCTGGAAACTGCAACTGAATCAGCATGGTTCCCTTGAGTGCACAATTCCACCTTTTGCAATAACGCTTCCACTCTATTTAAAAGCAAGTTAACTAGAGTGGTCAAATTTCCTAAAGCATTCTCTTCATTTGAATTATTAGTAAGAATAACTTCTCACTCCTTGTCCTGCGAGAATAACAGCTGTGAATTAGTCCCATTATGCCCTCTCTCCATTCCAGCTTCTGTGTTTCCACTAGCCATTACGAAAAACAAACTAATATACACTCAAACTGTTTAAACCAAAAATAAAACTGGAAAGCAGAACCAAGCTGGATAAAAATGGCACGGACTGTTTTAGTCAAGGTAAGTGCTTTCAGCTAAGCAAATGCCCAGCCTTCATCAGACAAAAGTCACTCCACACAGCACGGAAGTTCACAATCCACTTACTCTCCCTGCATTCACTAATATTTTCAGTGTCACCTTTTCTTACTCCACTATATATATGCTGATATTGAGCCTGGCTTGAATAACATCATTCCACTGAAACCTATACTAAAAGCTAGAAGACCAACCATTATCCAAGCGCTTATCGTTTGGAATACAGAGGGACTGTTTTATTTTATACCAAGATTTTAACTGAACATGAAGATTTTAATAATTTTTTCTACAATAAAAGGATTTTAACTGCCACTAAAGCCAGAAGCTCCTATTTGAACTGGTTGATTGGTTAAGTTGTAATTACAGTTTGCTATAGTTTTACAGCAGCTACTACATCTTCAGTGTGGATACTTTGTATATCAGACTTGAAAGATTGGACACCATGAAACCATCATTTTGCTACAGTGTAACTGCATTCACAGTGTGGATATCTTGTAAGTGCATTTAATTGAAGCATTGGAAATTCATGCAAGTTTTTATATCTATGCTGCACCTTTACAAGTCTTATATCATTTGATTACACTACCTATTTCTCAAGAGAATCATACTTCATTGGCCATCATTGTATAGCATTTCATTTTGAGTACTGTTTTTACTTGTTACTGATAGCTGTACTTTAGCATTAGGAAGTACGCTCATTACATAGCTTTGCATATTGGACTCATCAGGCTAATGGAGAGAAAGTTTCCAGGATCTGTAGTCGCTCCTCCTTTGTGGAGAGGGATGACTGTAGCAGTGCGCCATTTGGTAGGGACAAAGCCTGAGGTGAGGCTATGATTGGGCAGGGCACACAGATAAGGTGCCATTTCACTCTATAGTTCGTGTAGAACACAGCCAGGGATATTATCAGGTCCCATAGAAGCTGTATTCTTGGCCTTGGACAGTGCTGTTTTAACCTGTGCAGCAGTAATACTGGGTGAATGGCAATCTACTGGTATTGTGATTGGTCCTTTGGGGGGGGAAGAAGGGTAACGTTGGCAATGAATCTGTCAGACAGTATATTTGCAATATCTGTTAGCTCGGTATAGGAGGTACCATTGTGCAATACTGCTGACCAAATCTGGGTATTGCCGTGGAGATGCTCTATATAACTATAGAAGGCCTTGTGGTTGTCTTTACTATACGCTGCAATTCTGTTTTCATAGCTAGCTATAGAGGATTTGATGAGGGAGCTCAACCTTTTGTTGAGGCTGATAAGGGAGTTTTTCCAGTCTTGGGACATCACCTTATTCCACATCAGTTTCCTCCTTCTGCTCTAGAGTTTGTTTATGGCAGGGGGCCACAAGATTGGCTTCATTGACATATACCTGTTCTCATTACCTTTTACGAATTTATCCCTTAATCAAGCTTATTTTCTCTTGTATCATTCCAAATTCACATCCCCTTTTTTCTCTTTCTATATTTGCTCTCTTCAAACATATAACAATTTTAGCAACGTGCAATTTTTGACTCTAAATATGAATGTAGTAAAAGGAAACACAGTCTGTATAGTAGAGAATGTCCATTCTATCATATAGAAGATCAAATACACATACCCTTTACCTCTGGAGGAAGTTGTCTCCAGGGCAACTGTGTGTCTCCTCCAGCAACATAAATATTAAAACACTGCTGTTGCCCCCATCATCTTAGGCAGTGCAGTGATGTTGTTCTGCTCTTCTTTGTCTCAGCTGCTTGTCCCTGCTTGTCCCTGACCCTGACCTTTGTTTGGGGTGGTGATTTCACTAGCTAAATTTTGTTATGTGTTACTAACCTATGCAGTCAGATTATCACCTGCCTTTTTTGAATATTTATCAAGTAATAGTATGTGTTGTCTTAAGGCACCCATAGACAGGTAGTGTCATATGTTATATATTGTTATATGTTATTTTCCTCACTCTGGTGTGGGTTAGCAGTTTTTACAATGATTTATGGCAGGTATTAAAAAAAGAAGATAAGTAATATATATTTTAACAGCTGACCACAGTCAACAGCTATAATTTGGTTGCTAGTTTATTTGCCTTAAAACTGTATTTTTAGCTTTGCATTATTAGTATTTACTAGTTACTACTTTTATGTCTTTTCATTTAATTAACACCATTAATTTATTTTAATTACTGGCAGTTAGGATTCTTGGTATTTCAACACCCTTGCAACTATACAGTAGTTCACAGGGTGTTTATTACTATGTCTAATAATTTTATCAGTAAAAAACCCTTCAGTTAGGCATTCCCAGGTTTTTATGCATATAGGTTTCTGTGACTCTTTATTTTGCCAGATTTCTAAATACACTGAGGGCAGGATTCACAGAGCCTCTGTGTAAGAGTTATAAGGCTTACACGGAGGCTGCAGTTAAACGGTGTGACATCAGCATGTCATGCATATGTATGAGGGCATGCTGAATCACACCTAAGGCTATCACGGTCTGTGTAAGACAGTAGGGGGCGTGTCCGTAGGACAAGCCCTGCAAACGGACACGCCCCCAGAAGAGTAAAAGTCCCGAAAGTAAACGCCCACGACACAGTCCGTGTAAATGTGAATAAACACAACACAACACATTCCCCCATAGACTATGAACATAAAATGTATAAATGAACATCTTATATTTTTTTTATAAGTTGTAAAGATGTTTGCCCGTAAGTGCGCTCGTTTGCGCGGGCGTGTCCGGTGCTTAGCCACAGTTAGCAGTCAGTGGAAAAGCATATAAGAGCTAAATTTGCAAAGTAAGCTAAGAAGCAATAGCATAGCGGTAGAGACGTTGGCTGAAGAGCAGGCAGTCATGGTTCGAGCCCCCACGACATCAATTTTTATTTTTAGTGAAATAAGCACAAAACAATTCCCTGACATATATGTACATATATAAAATTATATTTTATGTAAAATGCAATGAAATGGGCCATGAATTTTGAAGAAATGTGAGATAATAAAAAAAAAAATGTCAGATGAGCTACAGTGTAACAAGTTGAGGATATCTGCCTGTAGTTGAGCAGTGTTTCAACAGGTGTAAAATGAGTGCCCGTAGGTGAGCAATGTTACAACAGGTGTAAAATGAGTGCACGTAGGTGAACAGTGGTTTAATAGGTGTAAAATGAGTGCCCGGGGTTGAGCAGCATTTTAACATGCTGAAACTGTGTGCCTCTAGCTGAGTTGAGCGTAATATGCGTGCTGACAGCCAAACCATGCATAAACCAGCGTGATCCGTTTGCGTGGAGCTGCGCACCGCACCAACAAGCTGACGGGCAACGTTGAGCAAGCTGTATCAAAACTGCCTTTACACAGACACACCTCCTAGCCTGTGTAGACAGTCATAAAATATAAAAAGCAATGGTCAGGTTTGAACCCAGGATACCATGCACCATAATCAAAGCACTGAACCACTAAGCCATGACAGTTGCACTTAGAACTGCAGTAATAGCATATATATATATATATATATATATATATATATATATATATATTATATATATATATATTATATATATATATATATATAATATATATATATATATATATATATATATATAATATATATAATATATATATATTTTATATATATATATATATATATATATGTATAGGAATGAATAGAAAGAGGAGCATGACAAAGCAGGTTTTGTGAAGCTGATACAATTCCAAAATGGCCAATCACAGATAAGTGCGGGAAAAATGGCATATATAAGCCCCATAGGCGGAATACACAGCATAACCGATTGTGGAACCGACTTGCAGCCAGGATGTCAGGTGTAGGAGAGGGTAGTTGCTTCCGAGCACAGAGGTGGGGCATTGAGGAGTCCAAATATATGGTTTGGCTCCTCGTCCATAATCATGAGGCCCAACTCATGCAGGGCCAGGTCCTGTGGGGAGCATATAGGGCTGAGGCGTGGGACCGGTTGGCACATGATCTCACCAGTGCCACAGGAATACCAAGGACTGGTGAGCAGGTCCGTCACCACCATGCGGACCTGAAGAGACGGAAGCAAGACCAACTGAACCATTGGATCCAAGAGGCCCGGCAAATGCCCAACGCCCCACTACTGAGTAAATTACATGTAATTATGTATGTAAGAAATTAACCTAGCTGATATTATGGAGATGTGTATTCCAATATTACTTCATTTATATTACAGCTGCAGGTGTCCGTTCTGCGAACCGTCGAGCCTATGGCGATAGGCTGGTGCGGTTGCACCACCAGGCAGGTCAGTAATTCTCTCCCTGTAACTGTAAATAAATATATAAGTATGACAGTTAGCAAAAGAGTGTAGTGTAGTCACTAATTAATAAAATGTGCAAGTAACAGTGTAAGAGAGTTTGCAAGTATTGCTTGATTACAAAAGTGTGATGCAGCCTGTAATCCAAACATAAAAATTTAACAAGTCTGAAATAAAGATGTCCCACCTGTAATATAATAGTACATAACCTGCAGCAGGCTGAAAAGTACAGCTGCAGAAGCTGAGTAAAACACATGTGTGAAATATATCCCTGTTGAAATTTTGAAACATGATATAAGTGAGACTGTTGGAAAGGATTGTTATAACTAAAGGTAAAACATGTCAATAAAGCCTAGAATTAAGTACCATTCTGAATTGTAAAAATAAAACAAGTGAGAGAGTGTGAGAAAGAGGTATGAATCCACCAATAAAGTAGTAATAACACCTGAATAAAGTATACTGCAGTCAGTACAGAATGAAATGAATGTGACAGGCAGAACCAAACAGCAACATGTGCTGAAAAGAGTACTGAAGCTGGAATGTGTGTCCCAAACTCTGGATATGTTGCTCTCAGTCTGCAATATGCAGATATTATGGTTGTCTGAAATACCAAACATCCACAGTTGTCTATAGCCCTATAAAGCAAATGTAGCAGGATGATGTAGCTGAACAGAGCCATATATGAATGTGTATGAATAAATATGAAATGTATATTGATGTAGCAGTAACATTCCTATCACCAACCTGAAGTAGTTATCACATAGGAAACTATAGGCAGACCTGTAGTGTGTATATATCTGCAGCTAGTAGAAATGTACAGCATATGTATAGGTATTTGAAGTTATTAATTAAATATTTCTTCACCCAACCCTATAACCACAAATAATCCATTCCACGTGAAATGGGTATGTGCAATCACAATTAACACCCCTGGACATTTGTCCTGTTGGTTCATACATATTTGCATGTATGCTGATGCATCTGCCCTGTTCATACATCCAAACCTGATGGCCTGTTGCCATCAATCAACCCTGCATGTTGTTGGAATGTGTATTGCTGTTCAAATTATGCATGTGTTATGCTTGCTGTTCAATGGCTTGAATTTATGGGTGTTTGGTTAATGGGAATACTAATGCATGCTGTTACAACTAATTGTGAATGGTATTGTACGTTACTAACCCAAGCTGTCATAACATAATGCAAAACATAGGATGACAGGGAAGGCTGGTTCCAGCGGACCCACCTCTCCCACCTCAGCTGGCAAGTGCATCTGGCAGTAGTGCCCAGGCCGGACCCTCCTCTGGTGGCCCTGTGCCACCTGCAGGTGGAAGCGCTGCAGGGGATGGGGCTCATCCCCCTCTGCAAGCGTGGCCGGAGGAGAACATCCACTCACCCTCCATAGTGTCCGGACTGTGGTGCGTAGGGAGATCCGGCATGCTGTGCTTGGGCCCCTACGCCAGCTTGAGGCACGAGTGGCACAACTCACGGGCGTGCCAGCTGCCCGGCCTACACAGCCCCCAGCACAGCCCTGTCCTGGGCAGTGAAGGCACAGTGGCAACTGCCCATGGGTGGGGATCTCAGTTCCACTGTTGCCATCTGTGGGCTCATGGGCTCGAGATATCCAAACATCCATCCCCGTCAATTGTGTAACCCCCCCCACATGTGTCATACACCACCCCTGTATGCGTCTTGTTTGTCTTGTCTGTTAACCTCCCCAACCTACCTCCCCAGCTATACCGACTTTCTGTACCTGACATACCACTCTCACCTGAAAAAAAAAAGGACACTCTGTACCCACAAAAAAATTACGCCCCATACATAGCTGCCCATTTTGCACACATGTCTGCTGGACATGTAAACTGGCAATTACAAATGGCTGTACAACAAGTATTATTGTTGTCCTTACACCTCTCTCACCTGAAAAAAAAAAAAGGGCACTTTGTACCCACAAAAAAAGATGCCCCATACATAGCTGCCCATTTCACACACATGTCTGCTGGACATTTAAACTGTCAATTACAAGTGGCTGTACAACAAGTATTATTGTTGTCCTTACACCTCTCTCAGGGGTGGAAGGTTTCAAATTTCACACCAAATTACAAACATATGCGCAGCTGTTGCTGTTGAAGAAATGGGCAGCTATGGGCCTTTCCTACATCCCTCCTGCAAAACCCGAGCTTGTTTCCCTACTGTCCTACCCTCTTTGTGACCCCTTTTTCACCACTTTCTTATCCCCCCATTTTCTTTTCTTTCAAAGAAAATAGCACGGGTGTGCGCGAGAGTAAGCACTTTTAAGCAGTAGTAAGCAGGTGTGCGCGAAGCTAAGTGGCAGTGCGCATTAGTGACCTCCGCACAAACCAGCGTTAACCCACTTACAACTGCTTAAAAGTGCCTTAGTCACTCTGAATGACAAGGCCTGTAGTTTTCTCAGCAGCAAAATAAAATACCTCCTTTAGTCTCGAACCCAGGACCTTGGAAACACTAGTCTGCATAAATTACCACTAAGCCATGAGTGCTATACAAAAACAATGTGCTGAAAGAAATATATCATAAAATAGAGGAATTAAAGTAAAGGGAATATACAAGTCTAGTACACAAAGCATGTCATGCATATTTACTGTCAAATCTAGTGGATTTGTAAAAATGTGCTGAGAAACAGTCATGCTAGTTGGTAGCTACTAGGTAATAATGTCACAGTAGCATCTGGAAGCCACACACATACTCAGAGCAGGATAAACACTGCCGTAGTTGAATAGTTAAGAGTTCAGACATAGCAACTGTGACTGAGTTACAGGGATGTCCCTGATGTGAAAACCAATGTCAACTGTGCCCCACTGACACCCTGCCAAATGTACTAACAGTAGGCAGAAAGGTGTAACTACACATGCAATGGTAACTATGACTGACTGAAGGTATGCACCACCTGCACAGCACAAATGGTGTACTAATACATATGCTTGAAATAACCCACAGTCACAACTGCAGAGTATCAGAATATGTCACTGGAGTAACCCACTGCTATGTACCATTCCATGAGGCTGATAAAAGATGCACCGGAGAGTATCTGAGGCCTGCTCAGCAGCATGATCAAATACCCCTGTAAGTGTCAAGGCCAACACCATGGCCAGACCATACTGCATGTAGTAACACCCTACCACAACAAACACATAGGGAATTGCTGGCCAAACAGATTTAGCAAGCATTACAAGCTGTGAATGTAAATGGAAAATAGGAAAGCCATAGCAACACATAACAGGAAAGACGCCTAGCAGGCATACAAGGAGTGAATGTAAAAGCCAAATATTGAAGCCATAGCAACAGATTGCAAGAGCCACTGCTATATACCAGTTACACCACAATTCCCACAGGAAAGCACACACACCCATATACACAGTATTACTAGTCGTAGGTGTCAGTTTACATACACACGGAGAACAGGACACTGGAGGAAGGAATACTCAGCTTACAGAACAACATGCATTGCAGTGTCTACAACACAGCCTGAAATATGAGAGACATACCAACCCTTACACTCACAGAACAGTGTTCACAGCAAACCAGCATGGTCCCCACCCTGATAATCTGAAAGGGCTACACCTACCTAACAGACCTTTTTATAGCACAGGCCTGTAATCACAGTGAGAACTGCAATCACTACACAACAGGCTGCATGCAATTAGTAAATGCTGGCTAACAATTGGTGCAGAGGCCATCACATGGACATGTGCAGATACCTACAAAAGCATCCTGTACTCCCAGTCCACACATGCAATACTGTCATTGCACCTGCTGGAGGTAGAGAGAGAGAGAGAGAGAGAGAGAAAACAAAAAAAAAAAAAAAAGAAAGAAAGAAAGAAAGAAAGAAACAACAAACCTGAAACAACAAAGCAAAGAGGCAGACAGCAGGCCAAGCAACTGCAAGCCTACACAAACAGCTGCAACAAACACAGGTAATGTAAATTACTACTATAATATTCTACATACTGTGAACCCTCCAGATGTGTTATTGGTCTGTATCTATGTATATGAGGATGTGCATAGGGACGGGGACATACTGAAACTGTCACTGAAGGCTCCACATACATATGTATGTGATGGTAGCTATGTGCACATAGCAATGTAGGTTGTAGTGCAATGTACAAGTAGGTGGTACAGTAATGGGTGTTCAGCAGTACATTACTGTGTGTATACATATGTGGAACTAAAAAGGAGTATATATATATATATATATATATATATATATATATATATACATATACATATATATATAAAACATGTGTATACGTATGTATATCGAGATATGTATGTATATATATATATATATATATATATAATATGCATATATGTATACATAGATAGAGAGGGATGTAGAAATACATAGACAGATATAGTTTCACAGTGTCATAGTTTAGTACTAGCCTATCTGCAGACAGTGTATAGAATAGATTTAGAAACCTGCCCCTCTGTATAGTAGTGACACAGTGAAGACCCCCCTACATAATAGCATTAGTGTACTGTGCCTCTGTCTAGTAGTGACACAGAGAAGACCCCTGCTGTAAACCTATGATCTCCCATCCACTTGTCAAGAATGCACATGAAGAGTGTCAGTGAGGGTCTCTGCCTAACATGAACTGGGATCCTCTTCCACAGTATGGGAAGCCTCTTAGTGATGGATCTGTCCCTACAGTATGTCCTATTCATATGTGTGCTGAGGTTTAAATCCATAGCTGTCGTGCTTCTGATGGATTTGGATTGTATGAGGTGGAACATGTCCATCACTACCAGATTGGACATGGCCTACTACATCAGGCACAGATCACCCCTATGTAGGCAGTATGCTATGGAATAGAGCATGAGTTACATTAGTCTGGCAGCATATGACAGTTGTTGCAGACCCTTGATCCTCCTGGTGATGTACTCATGGGGTCCCCCTAGTTGTTGCAAGTGCCAGGTGAGGTACATACCAAATGGGGCATAGTACACAGTCATGGGCCTGATAAGGGAGGAGTATAGGGGTACAATTTTGATGTGGATGTGAATCCCTTCATGATAAGGTGGGCAAGGTAGGAAGTCCATCCAACCACTTCGGCAACGTGGGTGTCAAATGAGAGGTCAGCATTGCACAGTGTCACCAGGTCTCCGATTACTTTGTCTGTAGGTTATTGTCTATGTGATAATATGTAGGTACCTTGTCAGTCCAAAAGGGGGTGAGTATACATTACGTGGCATGCAGTGTCAGGCCATGACTCCACCACCAGTTGTTGGTGTCCGTGAGGCCTGTCAGTAGGATGTATGTGTCAGCAGGTGTATCGCCTATGGCGCCTAGTATGCAGTCATCTTTGAACATTGTCAGCCACTACCCTCCCATGTCTGCTTCCACATCTGAGAATGATATGCCGAACATGAGCAGTCCCAGGACAGAGCCCTGTGGGACACCACATGTGACTGGCTCTGAGTCTGACATGGCACGAGTGAGGTTGACTATAGGGTTTCTATCCGTTAGTTGGTTTGCAACCCATCATGTGACATATGGATTTACATGTCAGCTGTTGATCATGTCTATGATGGCAGACTGCGGTATTGTGTTGAATGCTGTAGGCAAGTCCAGGTAGGCTGTATGGACCGCTATGTCCTCAGCAATGGCTATAGTGACTGATTTGAAAAGGTCAACCAGGTTCATAAGGCAGGATCTGCCCTCTACAAAGCCAAACTGGGTGGGATCAAGTGTCTAAGTCCTCAATGTCTCTGTGTATGGGTACCATAATGATCCTTTCCATAGTGTTGCAGACCAGGCTGGTTAAGCTTATGGGGCGGTAGTTACCAGGGTCTGTAGAGGTGCCTCCTGTGTGGAGTGGGACTACTGTTGCTGTATGCCAGTGTCCAGGTACATATGCTGTAGTAAGGCTACTGCTGAATAGCATGTAATGTGCATGTGTAGCTCTTCTTGCAGTTCACGTAGCATGCAACCTGCAATACCGTTGGGTCCCATTGATTCTGTGTTTACAGCTGCGCTGAGGGTGGTTCCCAGCTGGACATCTGAGATGACAGGGAGGTTACAGTCAGCTGGGATAAGTAATTCCACATGTGTGGGTGAGGGAGTAGAGAAACCTGCACTGAACCTGTCTGCCAGACTGTTGGCATTATCTGTGTGTTCAGTGTAGCATATGTCACTGTGAACTAACTGTGAACACAACTGAGGGTTCCCACCCAGGTGTGTAACATAGCAGAGGAAGGCCTTATGGTTATCTGTAGTGACCATAGCGATGTCCCTCTCATTGTTGGCCTTGCATGTTTGTATGACAAAATGTATCATTTACTACTGCTGATGAGAGATGACGTAGCTCTATGGAAGTATGCTCTGCCGTGCAGTAGCTACCATCTGTTGTTATACAATTTGTTCAATGCTGGGGTCCACCAGACAGGACTCCTGCCCTTGGTGGAGAGGGTCATGGTTCCATTTGTGATTACATGATCCATGCTTTCTTGGAGATGTCTGTAGAAGCATATGTGAGGGTGTCTGCATTGTGGGAAGTGGATTACACTGGCCCAGTGGGCATTAAGGATACCAACTCAGTTATAAGACGTGTAAAGTTGGTATGTGAGAGGTTTCCCACTGTAGTCTGTTGTGTTGTGGGGGAGGTAAGATATGTATATCCAGGGGAATTAGTCTGTGGTCAGATGTGACTAGTGAGGGGTATACTTCCAGTGTGTAGCACATTGTCCCCATGTTTGTGATGATCAAGTCTAGTATATTATCTCCTGTTGTGGGAGAGGTGACTAGCTGTTCCATTGCATTTGACATAGTAAATTCCATGGACCTTTGGGCTAGGGTGTTTGGGGTAGAATAATGCACCCAGTGTATGTTAGGGTAGTCACACTATCCCAATATGATGGTGTGGGGTGGGACATTCATATCCTCCAATGTCTACAGGAAGGCCGACTGTGGTCCCTGAGATTGGGAGGGTGGTCTGTAACATGCTACCAGTTGTATATCAGGTTTGCCTATGGTTATCTGCACCTGGATGGTCTGTGATGCTACATGTGTTGCCACTAACCTGGAGGTGTGTGTGTCCTCCATGAATAGGGACACACCCCCTCCCTTTTTGTTTTGTCCCGAGTCCTGGGGCCAAACTGCATGATACGGGGTATAGCCTGGTACCGCTGGTGTGCTCTCAGGAGCCTTGAACCAGGTTCTCACTTACTGCACAGACATCGAGATTGGTAGAATATGTACGTACAGATATATGTAATACACACATACATATATAGATATCTGTAGAGACTTACACATATACAGATAGATCTGACTGACAACAGATATGTCTGTATATGACTATCTCTCACTCTCTGTCCCACCCCCTCACACTCACATTCACCCTGTGTCTCTCTCTCACTCTCTCCCCCTCTCTCCCCACATCTATATGTATATATCTACATCTATATATACATATTATATATACATATATACAAACAGATATATATCCATATACAGATATAAATATATCAATACATATATATATATATATATATATATATATATATATATATATATATATATATATAGATATATATATATATATAGAGATATATATATATATACATACATATATATATAGATATATAGACTGTGTGAGGCACATGTGTGCAGATGTCTAGCTACAGGTGCCTGGTGTCACAGCCATGGAGTGAACACCAGTGTGGATACTGGAGTACCATACCCCATTCAAAAACACCGACACCAGTAACCACCACATATGTACATGCCTGCCCACCACTGCATGTGTCAGGGGGGAACAGGGTCAACAAGTGTACAATAGGCTCCACATCGATATACACAGTGGCACACTAGTCCTGTAATACCTGTACTTGGAATGTGTCAGCGGACATGGTGTGTCAGCTATGGACATGTAGGTCACTGTACCCCTCCACACCCCACAATGTCCTACATGGTATATACCTCCCATGACAGCTACAGATATGGTGAAGGACACAGACATATGCAAGTAACTGTGTCAATGCACTCAAACACCACAGAGCGCACACAGACTACCTACATAGAGGTTACCACTGCTGGATATACATAGTTCTGTCACACCCATGACAGTTGTCTCCCAACCATGGTAACACCTCCAACATCCACAACACAAATTACCTATGTCTGTCGTCCTTGTCACTGCAGTATAGAGCACATGGTGGAGGTACAGGGCCCTACCCACAGATATGACATACCCTGTAGTAGACCACACAGAATTAAGAAGCAAGGCTCCCCATGAGTAGATGTCAGACATACCCCTGCTGAATGTTATGCTGATAGGCAATATGCCATATGAGTCACCCTGTTTAACTGTTTGTAAGGAGCAGCTACGATCATAACACATGTGTCACAAGGGGCACAGTAGCATAACAGTATGCTGCTGTAGGCCCAGGGCCAACAGCACACTACCTACCTAGGACACAATGCACACCCATTAACACATTGCAAACGGAATATGTGAGGTGGAATGAGTGTGCTAGTGACTGGCTGCATGTTGTGTACTGGTGTGATTGCTCACCATGACTGTCTGTCTGTCATGGTAGTGTGTGTCCTTGGTGTGAGGCCAGAGACAGGTGTGTGGGGTATTGTGATCAACACATACTACATTACCATATGTTGTGCTGTGTTGCCCTGTATGTCACTGTGGTGTAGGTAGGGTTATGGCAAGTAAGAGTAGTGTGCATTACCAGTGAAATATGTAATGTGCATTGTGTGCAGTGCATGGGCTGATAATGTTCCCCATACAGTACCTTTATTCAAACCCCCAGTGTGAGGTTGTGTATTGTACCTGAAACAGTGCGTTGACTGCTGCAGTATACTAGTCTGTTGTATGGAGTGTGCCAGGTACTGTTGCACAGTTGTTGGATGAGCACTGATATCTGATCATGTACATGTGTATCCCCCAATAGACAGACAGATGCTATATATGGTGCCTAAGTTATATCACTGCAGTCAAGTATAATGTGTATTATGTGTGCTATAGTCTGCTGACAGATATTGCTGACATATTTCCCTTCTCCTTTTCAGGGCCATGGTTCACCAGCGGAACCCAGTGTACTCCGCTGCAGAGGAAGAGGAGATACACCAGAGCCTGGTGCGGGATTTCGCTGTACTCTTTTCCCGCACCAGCCTGAACCAGCAGGAGAGGGCTGCACTGTGGCAAGTCCAGGTCCGTCGGGTAAATGACATAGGCACACATAACCGGACATATGAGCAGGTACGCCATCACTGCAGTGATTTAATTAGAAATGTCCATCAGCGTGCATCGGATATCCACAGGCAGCAGCTTGCCACAGGTGGTGGGGTGGCTAGACATCCCCCCCTCACCAGACTGGAGGGACTACTCCTGAGTGTTGTGGCTCCAGCACAGCAGCAACAACAACAGCATACATGTGTAATGATGGAGGCTGGAGCCACACAGCAGCAGGACACAGAGCGTGCAGGTAACATGCCATGTGTATAGTGACCATTCTGTACACTGTTAGGTTATGCATGTGTGAGGTGTGTCCTTGATTTGTAGCTGTTATCTTGGTAATTATTGTGCATTAGTGATAACCTCATTATCTGCAGTACACCTATGGAAGCTAACTGTTGCACTACTGAACTGTATCATGCCCACAGTATCAATGGCACAGTTGTGCCCACTGACGATAAATGTCTCTTTTCTGCAGATTCCTCGGGTGTAACAGCAAGGCAGCCTATCCATGCTGGTGAGTGTGTAATACCATTACCTTCACTACTCTGTATACTAATAGTAATAATAGGCTGAAGCAGTAGTGCTATGTGTTTGATTGCAGGTGTGTTTGTGTCTGTGGGTTGATATCTCATATACTGAGGTGTGTGCATGTGTGCATGTGTGCATGTGTGCATGCGCGCATGTGTGCATGTGCCCATGTGTGCATGTGTGCATGTGTGCATGTGTGCATGTGCGCATGTATGCATGTGCCCATGTGCCCATGTGTGCATGTGTGCATGTGCCCACGTGTGCATGTGTGCATTTGCCCATGTGTGCATGTGTGCATGTGTGCATGTGCCCAAGTGTGCATGTGTGCATCAGTGGTGGCATTGTGTACACATTGTAAACTGTGTTTCCTATCTTACTCCCACAGGTTCTGGTGCTGCTCTGGTGTCATGCAGCAGGGAACCTGAATCAGCTGCTGTGGATAGTGATGATGATACCCGTGTAATGGCACAGGTAGGTGTGCCAGGGTCCGTCATTGGTCAGCCAATCGACACCACACAGCTGTCGACCCCATCAATGCGCACAGTCATCCTGCCAATACATCCTTTGTCACCAATGTCCCTAAGTGATGGACAGGATACAGTGGGCATTGAACAGGCTAATGTGGTACCGGTGGCACATGCATCCCCACACTGCAGCCATGGCCAGGGCCCTGACACGGTACCACACAGGCAGACGTCCATGAGTTCTCGTGGGAGCATCCGTGGGCGTACCGCCCCTGTCAGACGTGCCCACAGAGGTCTTTCAACCCCAGCTATGTTTTGGGCTGTAATGCAGGCACAGTCACATATGGAACGGTACACCAGACAGGGTCTGAGGGAGCTGAGAGCATGTCACACGGCCATGAGTGACAGTATGCGTGATGTTGCGGCTGCCATCTGCAACTTCACCGAGGTCATTGACAGACGTTGGGGGGACACATTAGATCTGTTCCACAACTATATGTCCATGAGCCAGGGCAATGGTGGACAGTTGAGGTGTCGACGTGGCCGTATGCCAGCAACAGCAGCAGCTGGCAGCCGTCGCGAATGACAACAGGGCCGTGGCTGCTCACATAGTGCCAGCAGCAGCCCCAGCAATGCTGGGTCTGTGCTGTCATCGGACCGCCCCAGGAGAACATGTGCATGTGGTGCTGGACAGTCCCAATGGGGACCTGTCTCCAGTCAATGAACACCTGCTTCTGATGACAGTACCCAGTCTGGCTTGGTACCTGATACGGTCCGTAGCACCCCTGCCAGGCACAGGTACCATGTCCGTGGCCACAGGCAGTGATCTGTATGTCCTGGCAGGTACAGTCTGTGGCTGTCCACAAACACCTGTATATGGCAGCCATGAGGTGGGACTGTGTGCATTCATACACACATGCAAAGTGATAACACCTAGGGCTACCGCATACACGCACACACTGCATCAACATTGCCCCATCTTGTACTGCTGTCCCTCACCAACACACACACACAGACATGTCAATTGGTTGTATCAGTGGCAGACTCAGGCATACCAGGTACACACCCTGTGCATATGATGAAACTGTGCCACCTCCTGCAATCTGTAACATCAGTGCAGGAACAGGTTAACATGGTGCTGATGCACAGGGTAACTACATAGACATATTGTAATAGTATAATGTTGACAACAGTACAGTGTAATTATAGCATTGTGGGTATATACCAGCATGCCTGATGCAGTTACAGTATGAATGTCATTGTATTGTTTTGTACACCCATACTAATTACCACAGTGTTCTGTCTGCACATCTTTGCATACTGGTGGTGAGGCTGTGAAGGGATGGCCACCTACATAGGTAGCACAGGGGATACAACAATGTACATATTGATACTCAATGATGGCCATGTCAACTGCGAGTTGCATGCTGTCCACACTTGACTCTACAATGCAGATGTTTCAAGATGTTGATATCTGTGCAGTACTACACAACAGGTTCAGGGCTCACAAGAGCACACTAACACTACAAGGTCACACCTCATACCATGCATAACAGCACCAAAACACAGAACTAACTATGACAGGAGGGAGAGTGTCCATACATGTCAAGGATACTGTGGTACCAGGACAGGTAGCATACATCATACTACATCTGGAACTGCTGAGTGAGGGCTCAGTGTCTGTTATTGGACATGTGTATTATTACAGGTACGAGCACTTGGGTATCAGGCCAGTTATTCAACATTACGAAGGTACATGGTCTATACACTTGTGGGGGTTGTGGCTGGACCCAGCCCGTCTGACCTGGGAATGTCTGGGTACTGGCTTAGAGTGCCTGCATATATGCACTGTTACATACTGGAAGTCGTACACCTTGTTTGTTGTAGCATAGTCTACATACAGGCCTGCTGACTGTAGCTTTGTTTGTATGCATGTTTGCCTGTTATGTTCCTGAAACACTGATTCCACCTGCAGTGCAGATATACAGTGCCTCTGTGGATCCCTAGTGACATCTGTGTTGCTTACTGTACTGATGTCCATGTGTCACTTGACAGAACGTCACTGTTTGTCCTGTTTTCATATAGCTTGCCTGTAACACATTGCATATGTCTTACCTCACATTTGCTCAAGACAGCATTCATATATGCCAGCACTGACAATTCAGAAGCACTACACCCTCACATAGTCACCTTGAGTACCTTGTTCCCCATTGGCCCTCTGTGTCATTGCTTAGTATGGGAGTCACAATGCTATGGTAGCATGTGCAAAGGTCACCTGTTGATCTACTCTCAGGTCCAGTTGGTGAATCTGTGAGTCATGTGGCAATGTTACAGCTGCCTTATGTACACAGACAACCCTCTCCCCTTCCCATACATGTACAACACATGTGAGAAATGCAACCACATAGCCAAACTGGTGGCTAAGCTCTGTTTACACAGCACTGGCATTCCCTGTCAGGTGAAGTGGGATACTACAGTGAATACAGTACCAGTCTCCCATAGACCTGCCACGACCACAATCCAAACACAGACACACACAGGTACATTATTGGGCTCTCAGAATAGCATCCTGCCTGAGCAGCTGACACCTGCAAAGCAGACACACAACCAAACATTACACCAGAGCAGTGCACATGCAACACATAGCTCACAAAGCCTGTGTGCCAAACTGTGTCAGGCCATACGGCTAGACAACACACCTGCTACGGTTGTATGAGGTACCTCTATTGACACGTACACAGTGGTCCTGCTCCCAGGCTGAACAAGGTGACGGTTATGCTGAGCTGCCCATCGGGCACTATGATCCACCACATAACACAAGCAAAGCAGTGACTCCAGGCCATGTAGTAGTATGACTCAGTCATTGTCTGTGCCAGTGTGTATGACCTCTGATGCACCTCCCTGGACTACATGTTAGGGGACATGGAGGGGCTCTCTGAGGTTGTGGCACAGGCTGGTATGACCCTGGCTTTGGGTAGCATCTCACCCTCACCATGAATGCTGCCACAATATGTAGATAGGATCATCGGTTTCTGCACTTAACGTATCTTTCAGTGACATCCAAAGGGGATCCAATGCCTGTCAGTGTGGGATTACATGCTGGACATGCCACATTGCTTTGCTTGGGACAGCTTGCACCTGTCACCCATGAGCCGTTGTATATTGGCAGAGGCTGTTGCTACACACATACTGCCTTTGTATGCAAGGCTGACATTACATAGTCACCTACACAGGTATCACATGGGATGGGACACTAATAGCAATGCTACTCAACAGCAGCAGTGTAAACCTCAAGATGCATGCAGTGGAAACTGTCTTTAGCATGGGGTACAGCAATATCCATGCAGTAACAGACCCCTGGTATAAGGCTCCCAGGTGCACACCATCAGTGCCAGGTCATTCCTGATACCATGCTTGTCATCCCCTACACATGCACCAAAAGAGAACAGGGGGGATGTATCCAAAGGCACCTCAGATACACACACCCCCAGGTTGGTGGCACTGCACAAAGCATCAGAGCCTCTCCATGTGCAACACACAGTGGGTTAGACTGCCTTCAGGTTCATAGCCTGGCACACACCACACTCCCATACCCAGGAAACCCACTTGGCCTTCCTGACAACACTGGGAATATGACAGTCTCTACACACACCATTATATGGTTGTACTGCAACTACCCAAACATATAGTGTGAGCATTATTCTAGCTGCAAGACCCTATCTGAAGGTGTGTTATCATTCATTCCCTGCATTGCTATGGAACAACTTGTTACCACTCCCACAAGTGGTGACAACATACTGCACCTGTTCATCACCAACATGTGGACTATATGCTCCAGACCAATCATGTATCCCTCGCTGGTGGGATGACACCATCTGCAACCCACACTGTATAGTCACATACCACATGCAGGCCCTGCACAGAACACCCCAGTCATACAGTTGTCTGATGCATATTCCATGTATTCACATGAGGCAGGCTTCGGACATGGGAACTCTTGCAGTTCACAGGTACATATGTGTAGGTGGCACACACATACATCATGTGTGCATTGACATTACTGATATAATGTATGTCATGCAATATTGGGAACAACACCCCACACACATGGACAAACTGTGTGACAAAATTGCACATGGCATGTGTAGGATACAAACCCCTACCTAACTATGTTAGATTACTTCTGATAGTCGCATTAGCAGAGTGCGCTATTTGCATTACTGTGGGGGGATTATTTTCTCCTGCTGTACTTATAGGGTGCTGACATCATCAGTGTTTAGACAGTGGAATATGCAGCATGTTTTGTGTAGTAACAGTTGCTAAAAGGGACATTTCTCTTACACATGGAATTGCACACACTACTCCCCCATACACAGTCACACACACACACTGTGCACTTGCAGGATTTAAACCCCTACCTAATTATGTTATGATATTAACGAGAGACGCATTAGCAGAGCACGCTATTTGCATTACTGGGGGGTTTGCTTTCTCCTGCTGTACTTATAGGGTGCTGACATCATCAGTGTTTAGACTGGAATATGTAGCATGTTTTGTGTAGTAACAGTTGCCAAAAGGGGCATTTCTCTTACACATGGAATTGCACACACTACTCCCCCATACACAGTCACACACACACTGGGCACTTGCAGGATTCAAACCGCTATTTAACTACGTTATGACACTAGTGAGAAACGCATTAGCAGAGCACTCTATTTGCATTACTGGGGGGGGGGATTGTTTTCTCCTGCTGTACTTATAGGGTGCTTACATCATCAGTGTTTAGACTGTGGAATATGCAGCATGTTTTGTGTAGTAATAGTTGCCAAAAGGGACATTTTTCTTACACATGGAATTGCACCCACTACTGTATACAGTCACACACACACTGGGCACTTGCAGGATTCATACCCCTATCTAACGATGTTATGACATTAGTGAGAGACGCATTAGCAGAGCGTGCTATTTGCATTACTGGGGGGATTGGTTTCTCCTGCTGTACTTATAGGGTGCTGACATAATCAGTGTTTAGACAGTGGAATATGCAGCATATTTTGTGTAGTAATAGTTGCCAAAAGGGACATTTCTCTTACACATGGAATTGCACACACTGCTCCCCCATACACAGTCACACACACACTGGGCACTTGCATGATTCAAACCCCTACCTAACTATGTTATGAGACTTGTTAGAGATGCAGTAGCGGAGCACGCTATTCTCATTACTGGGTATAGTTTCTGCTCCTGACATATGTATAGTGTGCTGACATCAGTATGGATGAAGAGGTATGTACATCTGTTACTATCCATCAGTAAGGGGGAGAGCATATCTATGCATTAACTTTGCACAGGCACAGTGGCCTACTGTACTGTGGAGGCAGATGGCAAATACACTGTGGATAGCCTTCTGTATTCCCTAGGGACAACAGTCAGGTATTGCACTCTATGGCCATATGTTTACCTGTCAGATGCACGTATGTGTTGCTCATATACTGTTTGTGGGTCTTTATTGCCATAGCCTTCCCTATCTCTATAAACAATGTGTGCACTGTGGGAGATGTTTGCATATGAGTGGGATCCAGTACTTTACTTATGGCTCTGTTGTAACTTCACTGTGTGCACTGGGCAGATGTCTGTATTGTGGGAGGTTCCTGTGTTAACACATAGAAATGCCAGATATGTGTGTGCAACTGCTGAACTGTGACATGGCCTAAGTGTGTGAGCATGCCCAGTTCACAGTTTGTATGGCTTCTTGACTGCCACATCCCATTTATCTAAGTGTGCGAGCATACCCAGTGTGACTTTTCCTTATGTTTGGATCTGTGGACCACCACATTTCTGTTTGTGTGTGGATGCCATCTATATATCACATGTACAGTTGAGTGTTGGACATCTGGTTGTGTTCTTACTGCCCAACTGCTGTGTGTCTAGTCATTATGCTGTGCCTGCAGGGTTGCCATGGGATAGTTTGCATACAGTTGTCATCATCCTTTCCTGCTGACCAAACAGTTGTATTGTTGTATAGTGTACTGGTGCAAAACTTTCACTGTGGTGGACAGTATAATCGGTTTCAGTCCTGTCACTGCTTGTAATGTTTATAGTGAGCACACCAGACTGGTTGAGGGCCAGTTGTGCAGATATGACCATGTTGCATTCTGTTCAGATATGGACAGCTTAGTACATGATTGTCCGACATTGTTAATGTATTCCACAACTTGTGTGGACAGTGGCAAACAATGGCCATGTGCCCTAGTCCATTTGTAATGCTAGTCAGAGAGTGTTTGTCCTTCAACACACATTTACTGGTGTTTGCCATGACATATGTCATGGTTAGTGTGCTGTGCCTCTGTCTACCCATGACATACAGGTGATATCCAGGGTACAACTGCCATCTCCCATCCAGTCATCATGATTCCTCTGGATGACAGTCACTGAGGGACTCCCTGGATATCCTGTAGTGGGAGTTTAGTCGTGAGTAGAGTGAGCTTCTGGGTTGTGGACCAATCAGTACAGCATGTCCTGTTTATGTCTGTGCTGGGGTTCAGGCCTGTCAGCTGCATAGGTCACCAGCATTCAGTGTTTACATGGTGCCAAATGTCCATTGATACCAGGTTGGTCATGGCTCTATACATCAGGCACAGTTTACCTCCAGCCAGGCAGTATGGCACTGTGTGGAGCTGCAGTTACTTTACTCAGGCGACACATGGCATCTGTTACAGCTCTGCGATCCTCCTGGTGGGGTATTTGTGTGGTCATTCCAGTTGCTGCAGGTGTCTGCTATGGTACATCCCTGAAGGGCCATTGTACACAATTGTGAGGCTGCTGATGGATGACTGGAGAGGCACATTGACCTACCCTACCCAAGCTGTGCTTACCTTCATGATTAGGTGGGTATATGGTATGTTTCTGTAACCACTACAGACACATGGTTGTCACAAGCAGGATATCTATCACCTTGTGTCCCCAGGTCTCTTATTGCTCCTGATGTACTTACTGGGTTAACACCTATGTGGTAATTTCTGGCCATGTACTGTGTTTCCACAGGGGTTGACTATACCCTATTCTGCATTTAGCTTGTTGACATGGCTGTGGCACCACTTGTGTGTTTCTATGTGTGCCTTTTGTAGGTTGCTTGTGTCAGCTGGAGGGTCCGATATGGTGGCCAGTTTGTCGTCCTCTGCAAACCTGTTCAGACAGAGTCCTTCCATGTTGGCCTGTACCTATGTGACATATATAGCATACGAGAGGGATCCCAGGACCATTCCTTGTGGGATGCCAGTTGTACCTGGTTTGCAGTCTGCCATGGCTACAGCATGTCTGCCAGGTCAGTTCTGTCCTTGAGTTGGTTTGCAACCCATCTACTTGCATAGGGGTTTATAGTTAGGCTGGTGAGCTTATCTGTACCGCCAACTAGGGTATTGTATGGAAGGGTTTAGCAAGGTCCAGATAGGCTGTGTGATCGACATTCCCCACATCACTGGGCTTGGTGCATGTTTCACATGAGTCAGACATGTGTACAGGTCAGGATCTGCCCTATGACACTATGACAGCCACACTGGGTAGGGTCCAATGTCTGTAGGTACCCAATCTCATTATTCATGGGATCCATGATCATCCTCTCCATTACTATGCCAACCTAGATATTCGGGGTTGAGGGGTGATAGTTTGCAGTATCCATTCAGGCACCCCCTTTGTGGTGTGGGACCACTGTTGCTGTACACCGCTCTTTGGGTACATATCCTGTGGTAGGACTGATAGTGCACAGTAATGCTATTTGCTGTTCCATTCTTCTTACAGTACTTGTTGGAGACAACCCAGGACACCATCTGGTACCATTGATGCTGTGTGCTGTGCTTTGTGGATGCTGGCTGTTACCTCAGCATCTGCAATGTTGGGGGGCCAGCACTCTCCTGGCATAGATATTTGGCAGTTAGGTGCTGGTGGGGAATTTGCAAAGAATCTGTTAGGTAGGATGTTGGCAATGTGTGTGGGTTTGGTGTATTGTTTGTGATATTAGAGTGCTGCAGAGCATATCTGTGGATTATCACCATGGTTCCTACCATCAGGTAGGACAACTGTGTAATAATCCTTTGTGTCCTGCACAATCTGTATCATCATAGGTTCATAGGTTCATACTAGGCTATCTGCCCTGGCCTTGTTTGAGCACGGACATACTGTGTGTGGGTCTCAACACCCCTTGCAATGTGCATATTATGCCCACGTAGGGTTTACTTTCCTAGATGTGACACAGGGATGTCCCCCAGTGTACACCTGCTATCTCCCATGCACTTCAACGGATTTCTCTTGTTGAGTTTGTGTGTGGAGCTCAGCTTATCATGGACTTGGATTCTGCTCCAGAGTGTCCTGAGCCTCTGGGCTATGGATCTGTCCCTCCAGCACATCCTATTAATCTATGTGTAGAGGTTCAGATATCTCACTGTGGTGTGTCTGCTGGATTTGGGGTTTCTGCAGTGGAGCATGTCCATTCATTCTGGATTGGGCATGGCCTTGTACATCAGGCATACATCACCTCAGACTGTGCAGTATGCTTCTGAATTGGGCTGTGGTTTCTTCAGCCAGGCTGCAGATGTCCAATGTTTGGACCCTTTATCCTGTTGGTGAGGTACATTTGGGGTCTTTCTGACTGCTGCATGTGTAAGGTAAGGTACATGGGAACTGGGGCATAGTTGTCACATATGGGCCTGATAAGGGAAGGGTATGGGGGCACAGTGACCTCTGTAGCTCTACATGTGCATCCTTTCATATTAAGGTTGGCAATATAGCAGGTCTTCCTGGCCACCTTGGCAATGTGTGTGTCACATGACAGGTTACCGTCCACTTGTGTCCCTAGGTCCATGACTACTTCTTCCATACATAATGGATTGCCACCTATGTCATACTTTGTGTGTGCCTTGTTTGGTATTTGTTGGGACATTCATACTCTGAAGTGTCTTCAGGAAGGCTGGCTGGGGTACCTGGGTTTGTGTGTGAGATCTGTAGCAGGCTTCAAACAGGTACACAGTTTGAGACAGTGTTACTCGCCCATGGATAGTCCATGCTGCTTCTTGCTGTGGTACCAACCTGGGGGTGTGGTTATTCTTGATAATTACTGGTAGCCACACACCTATTGTCATGTGTTCCATGTTTTGGAGCTGTAGAGCATGGTATGAGGCATAACCTGGTAGTATTGGGTGCTCTTCTGGGCCTTGCCCAGGTTTCTGTTACAGAACACATATTACCATTCTCCATGCTGTGGTCGGTTTGGTCTGCATGCAGCTTGCAGGTTAAACTTCTGGCATTGGGTAGCATTATGTCCAGGTTATTATCCCTTGTGCTACCTATGTTGGTGGGTTTGTGTTTCCAGACTTACCTATTCCAGGCACAGTGGGGATAACAGCAGACTTTGCCAGTATCTACACAGCCAGGTGTGCTGGGTGCATGCCATCCCTAGCAGGTGGGGCATCATGTCTTGCTCGGCATGTCAGCCCAGGCTGTCAGCCATGTGTTCTCCCTTGCTAACAGCAATACCTCAGCCAATTATTGTACTTGATCTTGTTGTCTTCATAGTGTGGCATCATGCTTGGTGAGGGTGAGATGTTAGGTTGGGTCTTCATGTTTGCATATACTAGATGGTGTTACATTGCTTAACACATGGCAATCATGACTCAGGTGGTGCTGCAGGGCTGCCTCTGTCGGATGCACATAGTACACTCCCTGTACATGTTTGAGAGCAGGTTATGTCATGTTAGGCATCCCTGTTACTATATGAGTGAGTCAGAGAGGGGTATCATTCCCAGGGTTCCTACTGAGCCAGTGTATGTGCTATGCGTTGCCTCTTTGCCAAGGCCAGGACATACTGGGCATGCCTCCTTCTGCATACTGGGGCAGGCTCAGGTTGTTCCTCCTCTCAGTCATGCTCTGCCTGTGATGGCCTTGGCAATGGTGGGGGGCTGTTTGGCCCGGCCCTGCAGCTGTTTTTGCAGGATCATATTATGTTGCATAGTACATACCAACCATGACAATTTGGGTACATGTAGATGGTGAGTACTGCAAGGCTCCACCAGATGTGTCCAGACACTGGAACCGTGACTTGAGCAGCCCAAACACACGCTCTATTACATTACGTGTTTGTGCGTGTGCCTCATTATGGCATTCCTGTTCAGGTGTGTGTGCGTTTCTGATGGGTGTCATCAGCCACGGCTCCAGTGAATAACCTGCATCCCCCACTAGGTGTCCATGTGGAATGTCCCCATTGGCAAATGTCTGGTACAGCTGCGTCAAATGCCAGATATGGGAATCATGGTAGCTCCCAGGGCAGCCAGCACACACATTAATTATTATGCCCTGGGCATCACACATGACCTGGTAGTTGATGGAGGGGAAGCCCTTGCGGTTAATGTAGGCCCTACCCCGCTCACCGGCTGGTGCTTTGATGCGTATGTGCCGTGCAGTCTATTGCACCCACTACCTCAGGGTATTCCGCTATTTGCTGGAAGAGACGCATATTGCTGGCCAATACCTCACGGGCATTGGGGAAATATACATGATCACCGACATGTGCTGACATGGCATCCAGGAACTGGTGCAGTACCCTGGATGCTGATGCCTGTGATATCCCCTTCATATCACCAGTTGGTCTCTGGAAGGTACCTGTTGCTAGTATTCTTAGGCCAACACATACCTTGGTTTCCACTGGGATGGGTTCCCCTCTGTTGGTTCTGTGTGTGAGGTGTGGCCTGCACAGCTCAACAATTTGCTGCAGGAGGTCTCTGTCCACTCTATAGCGCTCCACTATCTCCAGCTCATGTAACCCCTGGTAGGTGACCCTGGGCCTGTACACTCTTCTCTGTCTCCTCACTGTGGGTTGTCTGGCAGCATTTCCATTGTCACCACCCTCAGCAAGTCTCCTATGTCTCCTTATGACAGCTATGGCAGCCCCTAGCATGTTTGGTCTGAGTGCAGCTTTTTCAGTTTTCACTTCTACTAGCTTACTCCTGTCTTGCAGTATCTCTTGAGAGAAACATACTGCAATGCTGTTTGCAGTGTTTTAAGTGCTGGGCTGGGCTTGTATTCTGCCTGTGTAATTGCCTGCTTCTAATTGTTTTCACCTGCTACCTCTACAGGTATTCCCTGCTAGTTTCCTACTATTTCTTCTGCTTCCTTTTTCTCTCTGTTTCCTCAGGGGGGAGCAGCGCGCATACCAGCGAAAACACGCTTACAGTGGCTACCATGCGTGCACATATGCTTACACGGACTAGAATCTCTTTATTCGGGTTAAAACACGCATGCACCAGTGCAAACAGGTCTGCAGACCTTTAAACAGGCTCCTACATGCTTACTCTGCCTTACACGCGTGCACTCTGTCTTACTCGTGCCTCCCAGAGCGCACACGCGCGCATGCACGTACAGCAAGAAACTTTGGTGTTGGCCACAGTGTACACCTTCCATTTCTTGACTTTCCCTTGCTTATCTGTTGACAATCCTCTTTTCTGCTGTGTGATTGATATGTTTCACATACCACTTTGCTCCAATGAGCTTGCTTTATTCCTGACATTCCCTCCTGTGATGTCACCTATCTCCTACTCTGTTACTCCCCCTTATCTAACTCTTACACTACACGGACTGTGCTCATTTGCTATGTGACAGTGTGATTCACTATCCTACCATTCATTTACATAGGATTGCCTACTAATGCTTAGTTACATGTCTTACACTCAGCTTCCCCCCTTAGCAACCACTAGACGGTGGCCATGTTGTTTTTGGTCTGCTAGTCCCTGCATTGCAAATCCATGCATTACATAAAACCCACATTTGTGGGTTTCTAACCTTCATTTTCAGTTTTATATAGCGCAGCCCATTTGTGGGGCTGCGCTGCTTAAACATCTCCGATCTCCGAAAAAAAAAAATCTTTTTTTTCATGTTTGCATCGGTTTACCATGCCAATGGCCACATATTTGGCCATTGGCATGCTGTATGTAACATTTGCACACTTTATTTGGAGCTGTCATGGCTCCGTTGTGTTATTTGCAGTAACGTACTCAGTTGTCAACTGAGTACATTTCTGCAACTAACACGACTCTTACACGGGCTGGTTTCAGCTTCGTGGATCGCTAATCTACCTCATTTGCATGCTTTTCGGCTGCAAGTGGGGTGATTAGCATATCCACGCCCTGCCTGTGTAAGAGTCGTTTTAGCTTTCTCTTACACGGGATTTCGGGCTGTTCCTGGATCGCGATGGCTGCATGAAGTCTTACACGGCTCTTAGACTCCATGCAAGCCATCGTGAATCCTGCCCTACATATTATGCAAACAATTTCACTAAATTTGCTTATCCCACCGAGTGTTTTTGCCAGAACTCTTGTGCATATATAACTTTGGACTTGTGTTGGGTAAATTATGTTGCACTCTTACATTTCAAACATCCTTCAGTAACCAGAGTATTTCTTATTTTAGTTTTAAAAGTCAGCTTTACATGCAGTGCCACAATAAAGGGGGAGCATCACACATCCCCAATTAGGTAATTTTATTTGATGCCCTCAGCAAGTAATGCTGAATCAAATTAATTAATTAAGGAACTTTTATAAAGTAACTCATTTTAAACAATTTTGAGCCTCCTATTGAAATTCATATTAATTTGTTTGTGGGTACTACACATTTTGTGCATTTGTTCCACATTGTGAGGGATGATGCTCAAACTACAGTAAAAATTAAGAGCAGTGTAAGATGTCAGGGCCAGAAGGGAGGTTATTGCAGCCCAGGCCAAAACCATTTGTGATGATTTTGCAATTGAAAATCAGTAGCAACATGGGAAGCCTGTAGTCATTCAGGGCAAGAGGCCAATGTCAGGTGATGGGCAAAGGTTTCTGATGCAGTCCTGGTAGCTAGGTAGTCCAGATGCAAGAGTCAGAAGACTGGAGTGAGGGCAGCATATGATGATTTTACTGCAGTAACTGACGTTCTTGAACAACCTACATTCCAAACAGGTAATGTCCCAAATTCTCAACTAGCAGATGAGGATCTGTTCTGAGGTCAGTCAGCAGAAAAGCATGTGAAATGGTTTTGGAGTTCACTGCCAGGTGGTGGTAGAGCTGCATTGTTGGACTTGTAAATTAAGAAGGGATTATGTTCATTTCAGATAAAGGGTGCTAGAGGGGTGTTTGACTGTCAGTCATCAGAGAGACCTACTTCACCTTTCTTTTCTCACTTGCCATTGCTTTATTAACCCACTAGTGCTAGTACTGTTCAAGGTTCTGAGCTGGACCTGTCGCCAACGGTCCTGGGTACATCCATTATAGCCCACATCCCCAAAACAATTAAGGAAAAAGTCCTCAAAGGCAAAGTAATTCACATTTTTTGATTTAGTGGCTAGTGAAATCTCATGGAAATATTACACTAGAGAAGGATCCTCAGCAGGCTTTGCCATTACTGGCTGTTTTAGTTACTATCAAAGAAGCCAAATACTTTAATGGAAAAGTATTGTGGCCATGGTATGATCAGAAATTTATGAAATTTAAAGATATAGACAGGTCATTAAGTTTGGTTAAGAGGCATGTGGACACATGGTTGAAGTAATAAATGATAAACCCAGGCTTTCAGTTCCAGTAGGCACTGAGAAGTCAAATGTAGAATTAAGGCATGTTGGGCTTATAATAGGGGAGCATGCAGTTGGCCATTATGTTGTTTATTGCATGCATGTGCACACTGTGGGAAAAGTCACCCAGCTTCCAAGTGTTAGGTCAAGGATGACCAACCCTCAGATAAGTTCCTTCCCAAATGTTAGGCAGGATAGCTGAGAGTTACAACAGTAATGGTGTCTGGTGGAGGTGCTTCCTTGCAAGGAACTTGAGGCAGTCATTTCTACTGAGCCTTCCTTCATGGATAATTCCTTGGGATTTGCCAACAATGTTGATATGCTGGGCAGGATTCTGCTGGATTACCCCAATGCATGATTTTTGTAATTTGTTTGCAGCTTTTCTGTAAAGTAAGAACCAAATCCATTTTCAACCCTGTTTTATCCTTTGTTCAGTTATGGACAAAGAAGATACCTTTAGAGAATTACTTAATAAGGATATTTGGGTGGGAAGGATTGCTGGCCCATTTTACCTCCCCTCTATTTTCTTCCTTCTAGATTTTGCCTTTAGTACCTAAGAACATGCAAGACCAGTTTAGAATACCTTCTCTCTTCTGGGGGATACATCTATAAATGACAGCATTAGTCAGGTAATGGCCCAGGTTCAATATTCCTCTTCAGAAGATGCCACCAAAATTATTCAGAGAATTTCACATCCCTTGCTAGGGAAATTAGACACAGAGTCATGAGCATGTGTGTGGATGGGCAATTTTATTTCAAGATGGCCATGCCCATGGAGTGTGCCATTACTTGCTCTACATTTGAAAAATGTATTTCCACCCTTCACTAGATATGACAATGCAGGGAGCCACACCAGTCCTCCATACATTATTTGGATGACTTTGTAATTCTTGGCAATGGGGCCACTGGTGTTCAGAATGGCATGAGATATGTTCTGAGTTACATATTCCTTTGTCAAAGGATAAGGAAGAGGCCTTGTCAAGTTTTTAGTGTAGTTTCTCAGTCCTTAGCATTTAGCACCAAGAAGCTGTACAGAGCAGCATTTCAATTATTTATGTTTTTTTTGTAAATGATTGCTGGTAGCAGAGAGGAAATGGTCTCGTCAGTTGACACCTTGAGTCAAGGTGTTGTCACAGGGAAATTTCAAAGACCCTCTTTATTCATTTGGCAGCCCCTTAGTGTTTGCACTAAGTTACAGGTTTACCAGATGCTACCAAATCTTGGATTGTCTCCAGATTAGTTATTGGATGAGGAAGTATTTTTGGGACATGGCAGTGACAGTAGGTGGCTGGATGAAAAGATTATGTTTTGCCAAACCACCAGCTGTATGTTTTGTGGCCTACTCTTAATGTTTTGGTTGTATTGGAGGGGTCTTTCATATTGAACTCTTGTTAGCCTGAACCTGGG
Source organism: Protopterus annectens (assembly GCF_019279795.1). NCBI lineage: Eukaryota > Metazoa > Chordata > Ceratodontiformes > Protopteridae > Protopterus > Protopterus annectens. The sequence goes on along the minus strand of NC_056746.1, from coordinate 1,417,185,143 downwards.
GTAATGTCTCCATTTTTAAACATTCTGTTGTCATTTGGCTATGGCACTCCAAAACAGACCAACAGGGATGGTGTAAGCACATCAGTGTAGCAACCCTATCCTTCCCATTACTTTGTCCTATTCATCGTGCCTCTTAACTCTATGGATTTTCACTCAACTGTACAGATTTTCACAGAATGTCCAGATTATTGCCTCATATTTTTGGTCTAATTCTCATAAAATTGTAGTTTTCTGGCAAATCAATGGCAAATCATTGAAGGTTGAAGTCAGAAAATAACGACGAAACATTTGAGTTTCAGACTTCATACTCCTGAGAAAGTTCATGCTAATACAAAACCTGTTATTCTATCAACTTTCTAAGTTTGTAAGAGCAATATTTAAAAAGTATCCCTGTTTTTAGGCCTTCCTCCCATTATTTATGGCTTTGTCCAAATTTCTTGCACTAAGAGGTTGAGAGGTATGACCTTCCCCTGTTTCCTTGTCACTTCCTTGCCCTCTGAATTAGTTTTCAGATTGACACACACTGCATGGCTTCTACTCCCACTGATCTCAGTTACCTCCTGAATAGAGTCCTTCAGGCTTAGGACTGTCCTTCCTTGGGAGTCATCCACATTCTTTTTGTACTGGGAAGGCATCAGATTTAGACAAAGGAAGGAAATCAGTTGAAGTTATTAAAAGAGCAGGGTTGTGGATTTCCTCCACCTTTTTGAAATATATCAGATTGGATTAGCCAATCATCCAGTGGAAACATTAGTCAGTTATTTCTTTTACAGGTATTTCATGCATTGTCATTACTAGTCATTTGTTCATTATGTTAGCCTCAAAGAGGACATTGATAAGGCCAGATCGTTTCAATTTGAGCTTGGATCCAGCCTCTTTAGAGGTCATTGGGAAAGGCTTTCTTGGTCTGCATTGTGTATATTTACTGCCAGTCTTTCACTGAGTTATTCATCAATGTGACATCTCTATTTGTTGCTGCTTCACTATAGGAGTAATGGTATTGGGTTGGTGACAAAGAGCCAAATACTGCCTACCATTTTCAGAATCCTGTTTGAAGTTTAGTAATATTGTCCAAAGAGCATTTTGGTTTGGTCGGCTATCATCCCCAAATTTTGATGGATGTACATGCTACCTCAGGTAGCAGCAGAGACCACTTGTAAGGTCATAAATCACAAATTGCGCAGGTCAGCATGTTTCTTAGTCTTTCATATTGTGGATCATTGGGATTTCAAGGACATGGACCCATTCTCATTTTGACCAGATGATATTCATTTATCAGACGATGGTTATGACTTGTTAAATGTCTATATTTTACTGTGTGTGTAAAATTGTTTGTGAATACTGCCTATTCACATTTTGTGAGTTTTGTTAAGAGTGGTGGTGAATACAGTTATTATATTCAATACACTTGGCTTTTCATTATACTATTAAAGTTCATGCTATCCATTGATTCAGTCATATTGTTGGTGCCTGATCAGAAATGTTTTATGCAAGGGTGCAATTATGACCATTGAAAGAAGGAACAGGCATTTCTGCCTGGTGGGCAGCCAGAGGTTGGCTCCTCCTCTTTTTTGATTCCCCTGTTTTCCTCCACTGGACCAGCTTGGTTGTTGGGGGCAGGTAAGTGGTACAAACACTGCACTGCTATAATGCACAATGTGCCAAGGGATGCTTGGCTTGTACAGGCCAGCTGGGGAGCCAAGGCTGGGGGTGGCGGGAGACAGTGGGTACTATACCTGGAACAGCTGTCCAGAAATTAGTCTCAGTTTGTCACACTGTCATTGCAATAAATTGTATTGCTTGATAATATTTGAACAGTCAGTGTTGTTTTAGTTGATTAGCAGTTGCAATCACTACACTGGAATTTTTTTTTTGTTTTTTTTTTGGGGGGGGAGTGGGCCTAGGATCCTTTGCCCACAATGGAAGTTGTCTCTGCAGCTGCTAGGTAGTAAGGGGTGTGTTTTGTCCAGATACATAAATACTGAGGTGCTGCTGCTTTCAGCATCTTAGCAGAGTGCCACTGTTGTTACCTCCTGCCCTGCTTTGTTTTCCTAAAGAGGGGAGGTCATGGGAAAGCTTCTCCTCTTTGGATCTTGTCCCACTTTCCTGAGCCACTGGACTATTCAGGTGGTTGGAGGAGAGTGAGTGGTATAAAAGCTGTGGCCTTATAATCTGTAATGTGCCAAAGGGCACCTGAGTTGGACAAGCCAGCTGGGGCAGTTGATATACTACTCAGAATAGGCTGTCTTGAAGTTAGTTTTAGATGTCATTGCAAAACATTGTCTTGTCTGGTAATATTTAAATAATCAGTGGTGTTTGTATTCAATAGATGGTTGCAATGGCTATGCTGTTCAATTTTTCTGTTTGCTTTTTTGGGGAGTGAACCCAAGACAACATGCAATTCTATTGTTATTACTTCATTTACTTAAATTGTAAACTTTAAAAGCATCACTACATGGGGCAGCAAAAATCATTATCGATTAGTCTAAAAGAGAAACAATTCCCAGTCCAGCAAGAGTAATACTAAATCAAGACATGCACTGTATAATAGTCTTGTAGTAAAATTGTAAGTCCGAATCACATTTTGGGTTTTCAGATAAAACCAGTCTTTTTCTTTTCTCATGCTCTTGCTATTTTAATTGCAGCAAGCAGAACAAGAAGACATATATCACTGTGTAATTCACTAGATGCACATCTTCCAAAGTTGTAGCTTTACCGAGTACCAGATGTTCAATTTACTAAATACACAGCATTTCAAATACATAGTCTTATGTACTATTTAACATACACTTTTGTCATTTGCACATGTAAACTACATAATTTTTATATTGATTATTACAGGTAGGCTCTTAACATTAAATGCATTATAGGAAAGACTTTTTTCAGTACAGAGTATATAAATATAATGAGTAGTGTTTAACTCAAGTCTGTGTTAGTATCAGTTCTTAAGCAGTAATCGTGCCTAGCTGTCTTTTCCTCATATACTTTTAGGTTCATAGGTACATAGGTAGGTACTAGGCTATCTGCCTAAAGGCATTTATAAGCCTAGCCGGGATGTATTGTCTTTCGCCGCCCCCTTAGATTAGTTCCTTGTGCCTCTGTCCAGCAGAGCCATTGAAGTGATCCCCAGGGTAAACTTTCTGTTTCCCATCCACTCGTCAAGGTTTCTCTTGAAGAGGGTTAGCGAGGAGCTCTGCCTAATGTAGATTGGGATCTTGTTCCAGAGCATGGGAAGTCTCTGGGACAGGAATCTATCCCTCCAGCACGTCCTATTTATTGTTAAGGTGAAGTTTAGATCCTGTACTTTCCTGTACTTTATATTGTTTCTTACTGATTAGTCATAAACATCAGCTTATATTTTCTTATCAATGAACAAGGACTAGTTGCTGTGCTGTATTGCAGCAAGCAAAAGAGGTTACCATATTTTTCACACTGCCCAGTTGCTGACTCTCTTGTCAATATTGCAGCTTTTCTAAACCAGCTATCCACTGATTAGTGAAAATCTACCATACTTAATTCATAGCAAACTAGTTTATCCAAGCATTTTACTATATTAACTAGCTGCAAATATAACTGCCACAGCCTTTATTGACTCTTAAATGATCAATATTTCTAATATACATGTAATATCTGTATATCTATTCTACATACATGGATTTCTACCTTAGTTGCTTCAGAATGATTTTACTGTTTGAAAAAAACATTATTTTATAGTAAAATTAAAACTGTTTTCTTCCTGTAAAGTATCTGTGCATTCTCTTCTCCACTCCATTTCATACATCTAAATAGAATAGACATTTCCCATACTATAAAATTCACTTAGTCATTTTCTTTAATTTCCTCTTTTCCTTCTGTACCAGGTAGGATGTGAAATTGAGATGACTTACCATGTTACTAGCAGAGAACTTCCTTTAACACAAGCATTATACAGTGTCACACTACTTCTCTTAAACAGTTCACTTATAAATGTTTGATTTTGTAAAGCTAGCAGTTACAAAATCATTGATTATTCTATCTGGAACTATTAAGGGTCAGGAAAATATAAGCAGAAGTGCGTAGTAAACACCAACAAACATTCTGGAGCAACTATATCATGAATCTGTGAAAGTTTTAAACAGCTGCGTCATTTTTTTACACTGGCCAGATTACAGTAGGGATATGTAGCCCTGTGAAACTTTGTGGTACAGCTTCAAAAAAATACTAAAGATTATGTCAGGTTACACTATGGTGTTTCACCAACTCACTCTACAACATCAAACCAGGATGTATTTTTCACTGAAGTGCTAGAGAAACATTCTTTGGAAAGTGTAAGGGGGGTGATTGGGATAATGGTTAGGGTCTTCACCTTACTGAGAGGGTACTTGGTTTTATTCTGACCTAGAGTTATTGGCAAGGGAGCCTGCAGGATTTTTTGCAGGGGGATGCAAACCCAGATCCCCCCCATGCAGCCCGCCGCATGCAGCCATTTCAGTGTCCCATTACTTGGCTATTTCTCCCCAGTTGCCATATACACTGTTCAAAATTCTATGTGCATACTGTTTTATGCTTTACTTTTACAATGATATTACAGATATTTCGATTTAATTTACAAATTTTATTTCAAATTTTATAGCACAAACACTGATAGATATTTGCTAAACGAAGTGATAGTCTTACAATGAAAACAGACTTGGCATTAAAACTTCTCTGCCTTTGAAAGTCACATTAACTAAAACAGCATTGAAACTCACATTCAAAGAAAATGCATCTGGCCATTGGCAGGTTAAGTTTACCTTTGTGCTGTTTTCAAATCATTGGCCCCTTGCACACATTTTAGGACCATGCAAAAGTTCTTTAATACAATCGGGAAGGTGAATCAATTCTAATATATAATAATTGAATTATACCCCTTGTATAATACAGCACCACTTGATAGAGTGTATTTTAAATGTATAGTTTTGAACATTTTGCCAGTAAGCACTGAAATAAAACATATGAACCAATAATGACAAACTGCCCAATTTCATTTCAACCATAAAAGGCCACTCAAACGTGTGTCATTACAATCCACCAATATCAGTCAATATGCACAATCTCTGCAGAAGTAAAAGTCATCTGAATAATTCCACATTAAAGAGATCTGAAACTAATGAAGAGGTTGTTGCTAGAAAACTTTATATTTCAGTGGTTCATCTACAACTTCAGTGCCTTCTGCCCTTGAAGAATAAATTGCCTGTGTTACATTAAAAAAAAACAGTAAGCTGTATATTGCAATAGGGAATGGGTGGCAAGATGAAAAACAAGTTCATAGTTGCTAGGCATCTCATCCAAAGGAAGACATACTGAGTTCTGCAGCACTCCACCCCTTAAAATACAAATCTGCATGCTGTGTGAGCAAAACCTATAGGCCTCTGCATCCAGATGCTAGTATGCTACCTGCTATGCTACCAAAGCTGCTGTAAAATTCGATACAACAGTGATACCATTTGCTGAACAAAATAGTTATACATTTTAAGCAGACTTAGCATGAGCGGCAGTAAACTTCTCTCCCCTTGAAGCTCAATTCCTTGTAAATGCACTTGAAATTCTACCTGCTAACTCTAACTAGGGTGTTTCACTCTTTCTTACACACAAACCTCAACATCTCAGTGCAAGAAATCTGGACAAAGCCTAAAATAAATAGAGACAGATTATACATATTTCTGTAATGAGCTTAGAAAATTGCTAGAATAACAGGATTTGTGTTAGTATGCATTTTTCTAAAGGATATGATGTCTAAAAATCAAATGTCTGTCATTATTTAGCAACTCCAATCCATTTTAGGAGGAATATGGGGCAAAAATCCGGACAGTCTGCAAAAACCTGGACAGTTGAGGGGTATGCTACCGCCCTGTTATACATACATACACACACACCCACAAAGGCCCCAAACTAGGGACACATTTACAAAGTAGCTAGAACAGGATTTTGTTAGAATTAAGTCTGAAACTCAAATACATGTCATTATTTAGTAGCTTTAATCGTTAGCAGGATTTTTATGAGGAACAGACCAAAAATATAAGGCAAAAATCTAGACATTCTGTGAAAATCAATCCAGTTGACAGGTATGGACACACACACACACACACACACACACACACACACACACACACACACACACACACACACACACACACACACATATACACCCCCTACCTCCTTAAAAAGTGGCTAGAACAAGTTTTTCCTTAGTATGCATTCTCTGAAAGATATGAAGTCTAAAGCTCAAATATCTGCAATTATTTTCTGACTTCAGTCCTCAATGAGTTTCTAGAAAAACAGTTTTATGAGAAAAACTGAAAATATGAGACAAAAATCCAGATAATTGCGAACTGAGTTATGAAGCCCCACACTCCTAGTTCCCTTTTACTTACACACACACACACACACACACACACACACACACACACACACACACACACACACACACACACACACACACACACACACACACACACACACACACACACACACACACACACACACACACACAGTAAACAGAGACATAGTTTCAGGTTATAAAAGTAACACCTATGAGTTTAACACCTGTTATGCATTCAGACCTTTTGGCAGTTGTGTCATACAGTCAATGTTTGTCATCATTCTGCTTATGTCATGGCATATTTTTCATGATCCTAATTTTGAAATTTTAGAAATTAGTAACACCAAAATGAAAATTGCCTCTTCAAAAGCTTTAGATCACTCTTCATGTACATCACAGAGCATAATAGCTCTCTTAATGGTATAACTGATATCACTAAAAACACTTATATGTTTATTCTAAGTAATTTCAATAACATTCTGGTAAACTGACTCACATACACAACCAATGGAAAGTGTGTCTTACACATCCTTGACTGTATAAATGGAAACTGCATAGAGCAGATAGTAACCATCCCTACTGCAGCACAAAATATCCCAGGTCTTGTCCATACTAATATTCACTTCGGTAGTGTATCTCCTCAGTTATCATCCTCCATCATGAAATCGGAGTACAAATTTGTAATGTCTACATATAATATTGGTAGCAACCATCTTAAACAAACACGTAATTATTCAAAGACTTCAAAAAAGAATAAAAATAGATTCTCTGTTGTCTCCTTTGCTCCGCTGTACCACCTGCCCTCCTTTATCAATTAGCTTTCAACAATTGTCTTCTAGTCAAAGTATCTAAAAGCATTTCTTTCCTACTTTTTTGTCCCATTATCATTTCAGTTTTCATCTCTAGATACCTGGTAGCAAAAATGTTTTGACACCATACAGTGTAATCTGACATGTTAATAATTCTCATTAAAGTGATTATGGGTCATCTTCACAAATTTTCAAGAGCTGATGACTGTTTCACTGAGTAAAACATTTTCAAACTTAAGATCTCACAAAGAAAAATAATAATAGGGAAAACATATAGAAGTATCAGCTTTCACTTGGAGGGGAGGACAATCTTCATACTATCGATTGTGTGAATGCACATCATCCCTGGCCATTAGCTCAAGTGCTTGACAGCCTTTCATCATGAAGCCTGATTCAGAAATTTATCATGATTTGCATTTTCTTATGAACTTGATGTGATCAGCTGTACTTCATAAAAAGAGATTCATTCATTGATGAGATACCATGCAAAATTGTTCAGAAAACATCACACACCCCTACCTACTTCTTACATAAATGCATACACACCCCTACCTATTTCTTACATCCACACACCCCTACCTACCTATTTGTAACACACATACAAGCACACACCTACCTCTCACTTGTACTTTCATCCATAGTCCAAACGACTCCTGGAATTCAAATTCTGCACGGAAGATGAAGACGTAATCCATCAGTTGCACAGACGGAGAAGACATAAACAAGTCGCAAACACCTGCTCCGTCTGTGCGACTATATGCAAAGGGCATTCTTAAAGAAGAAGAAGGCACTTAAAAAAAAAAAATTAAAAATTAATCTCCCGGTCAGCCGGTTCTGGGGGGGGGTGCAAGTGCACCCCCTTGTACCTGCCTGCAGGCTCCCTTGGTTATTGGCTAGGCATATAATAGTCTGAAAATTGATAATCAAGTATTTACCTATGAACTTATAGTATTAAGTTTTACCCACTGCTTTTTCCTAACTATTTATATATATATATATATATATATATATATATATATATATATATATATATGGATTCACTTTATATCCCCGAAATACTGAAATGTTGAACTTCAGTATTTCAAAGCTATAAAGTCAAAAATTTAAAACCATGAAAACTCAGAACCACGAAATTCAAAATCTCGCACACTGGAGATTTTGAATTTTGCGCTTCTACTCCACACACACACAACCACACACCTCCCTCCCCCGCACACAAACACAAGCTCTCTACTACATAAAAGCTGTACACCCCACCCCCCTACTTAAATATTCTCACTCTGAGGTCACACTACATACAAACACATACAAAACACCACCACACAAGCTACATTCTCCTCGCACACACACGCCACAACAACAAAACACACTGACGCACACCACAGCCCCTACCCACACACACGCACACTTATCTGAATCCATAACCACAGTGAAACCTCAGAAGCGCGAAATTCAAAACCTCCAGTATTCGAGGTTTTGACTTTCGCACTTCTGAGCTTTCGCTCTTCTCAGGATTCCACTTTATGGGCTCAAAATACAGAATTTCGATATTTCAGTACTTTGAGCTTCTAAAGTGAATCCATATATATATATATATATATATATATATATATATATATATATATATATATATATATATATATATATATATATATATATATATATATACATATATTTATCTATATATATATATATATATACTTATATATATATATACACACACACACAAACACACATATGTATTTTTGGTGTGGGGGCAGGGCTTCAGGGTTCTAGCCAGTGCATTTCATCCATATCTAGTAGCTTAATCCAGTCAACAGTTGTCTCAACACAAAATTCTTGTTTGAACTGTAATACTTCAAGAAGGAAGTAGAAGCTCAGAATGGTTATATTGTTTCTGAACTGTCTGCAAACCTTAATAGAAGAAAGAAATGTGTAGAATTAAAAGGAAGACATCATCACATCTCTTCAAAAATGTCAAATGAAGTGCTCATCCAGAAATTATGTGTGGTAGCTTAAATGTGAATTATGTGTGGTAGCTTCAAATGTGCTAAATTGCACTTCTTTCTATCTGAGTTATACACCCTGAGAGGGAAGTTTTATAATTATTTAAGTACTCATTGACAAAATGCTTCTAACATGCTTCTTCTTAAAGAATATTTACACTTATCCCCGGGATTCATGAACCTTGCGCCAGGCGCACACATAGCGTAGGCGTTACAATGCCAAATATGGTCACGAGCAATTCAGGTACGATCCAATCCCATCGCACTACCGGCGTGCGCCGGATCTGTGCCGCCCCCGGCATAGGTATGCTAAACACCCCATGTGCGGTGTTGCACCATGCAAATGAAGGCATATAGCGATCCACGAAGTGGCACAGGCGTAGCATAAGGCCACGGCAATGTAAACCAAAAAAAAACGGTTTACATTTTCCCAAACATAACATAGGAGTAACGGAAGGCTGTCAGCTTCAGGCATCACACTGTTACCATATGCCAATGGCGAAATACACAGAGAATGTCAAAAGAAAACATGCACAACATGTAAATAATAACATAAATGGTATGTCCACAGAAACTCACAGCATAACCCCAGGACATGTTTGCGGAAGGTGTAAAACAATGAAATAATATGACAATGTTATAAAACAGCAGCGTAATACACATACCACAGTCCAAAACAATGGATATGGGAAAAAAACC